>NW_024081155.1:0-61859 GCF_003009895.1 Hyaena hyaena
AGCACAAAGAAGCAGTTTGTGTGCTCAGCCCCCTCCAGGACCAGTTGGCGCGAGGGGACCTGGTGTGCAGGTATTTGGCAAGTACGGTCTTCTAACGGAGGTTTTTCTCCCCCGTGCGGAGGTTTTTCTGTTTCGGACTCTCTCCTTTTCCCCTCTCACTCCCCGTAGAGGGTAGGGGGGATCGTCTCCCACCCTGGAGTCTCCGATCTGGGCCCGATTTTATCTTCCCCGGTTCACACTCACGTTAGAAGGCTCTCTCAGTGGATTCTGCGTCTTTTTTCTCCCAATCTCTCAGGTTTTGTAAGGTTTCCAATGGCTTCAGATCTTTTCTGTGTGATGTATGGGTGCGAGTGCAAGTACGGAGCTCCTTACTTCTCCGCCATCTTGCCCTCTCTCCTCTCCGCATGGTTTACATTTTCTTTGAAAACTGTTCATCTAGAAAACCAGTGTGGATACTGTTAAAAGACTGAGAGGAGAGGAGTTAAGATGGCAGAGCAGCATGGTGACCCTGAGCTTGTCTCATGTCTTTAATGCATCTAGATCTGGACCAAACCATTTTGAACACGTAGGAGATTGATCTGAGGATTAACTCAACGATCTGCATAAACTGAGTTACAGAACTTGGCTGGCATGCAGTGCAGAGAGGTGAATTGGGGAGGATAAAAGGTGTGGAGGGTAGGGAACCATTTTTGTGGAGAGAGGACAGGAAGAGAAAGAGAAAGGGGGAGGCTGCAAGCATGTCGGGATTGGACAAGAAAATCAATACCCCTGAAAGTAGCTGGAGAGAAAGAGAAGGAGTGAAAACACTCACAGGTGACTGAACAAGCGATCTGTTTTCCAAAACCTTTGACAGGAAGAAAGAAGATGGCTTCAATACCACCAGGATTCTATAAACAGTGGAGCAGAGAATCTGAAGTTTCAGAGCTTAGTGCCTGGTGGTGCTCTGGTGAGGAAGCAGAGCAAATCCCTAGGAGAGTGCAGTGGTCTTTGAGGGGTCCATGTGCCACATGGGGAGAGGCTGTACCCCTGTTTGGGGTGCACAGGCAGAGGTCCCAGCAGACCCCAGGGAGCAACCACGTTTGCTGGTATTGGGACAAAGACACTGGAGTGTGCTGAAGCCTGGTGCCAGCTGTGTATTGTGATTTGCCATAATCTCTGAACCTCTGCCACTGTGTGATCACACAAATATTTTCTCGGGTAGGCTGACACCCAGCCATTGCTCAGCAAGACCCTCCCCCAGAGTCAGCACAGGTCTGAGCTGTAGGAGCCTCTTAAGCGTGGGGTTTTGAAACACAACCCCATCTGAGATAAACCTCTGGAGGGAGGTGCTACCTGGCAGGTGGACAGTTTGAACATTGACAGGGTAGAAGCAGGGAGTGGGCAGAGGCCTGAGACAATGGAAGGGTACTTGATAATGGGTTGGTGAGAGCATGAAGTTCCTGCACCAGAGACTGGGTGAAGCCATTTCCATCTTTTCCATACAAGCACATGTGTGTGCACATGCATGCATGCCACACTGATCCACCCCAATAAGCTAAGCAGTGCCATCTAGTGGAGAACAGAGCTGTTACACTAAGCCCTGCCCAAGTGTACCCTCCAAGCACATCACCTAGATGACCAGCACAAGTCACTCCACCTGCTTAGTGTATGGACTATAGAAGCCTTCATAGATTCAGTTCTAGGGGAAACTGGATGTAACTTAATTCGGGTTCCATTCTGTTTGCTCGTTTATTTATTTTCTTTGCTTCTGTTTTTCCTTAAATTGTTTTCTTTCTTTATCTTTCTTGGATACAGAAAGAGAAAAAATTATTTTTTTGTACTTTATTTTTTGTTTTACATTTTTTACTATATTTCATTTTCTTTATTGTATAACTTGTTACATCTTTAAATCCTTTCTTATTTTTTTCCTGTTCTTTCCTTTTTTCTCTCTTCTATCAAGCTTCTTTCAACAAGCAGACCAAAATGCACCTAAGATCTAGCTACCTTTATTTAGTTTTTTGTTCCGTTTTTAATTTTTACTTTTTACTTTTTATTTTATTAATTTTTTTCTTCCTCCAAAATGAAAAAATGAAGAAACTTATTCCTAAAGTAAGAACAGGAGGAAATGACACCCAAGGGCTTAATCAATACAGATATAAGTAAGATGTCTGAACTAGAATTTAGAACCATGATAATAAGAGTTCCAATCAAAAGACATACAGTATCAGAATTGATAAGAAAACGAGACCCATCTATGTGCTGCTTATAAGAAACTAATTTTAGACCTAAAGACACCTGCAGATTGAAGGCAAGAGGATGGAGAACCATCTGTCATGACAGAAGAATGCTGGAGGACCCATACTTATATCAGACAAACTAGATTTTAAAACAAAGACTGTAACAAGAAGATAGTCAATAAATCATAATTACTGGGTCTTTCCACCAAGAAGATCTAACAATTGTAAATATTTATGCCTCCAACATAAATATATTTGGGAACATCCAAATATTATAAATTAATTAATCAAACAAACTCATTGATACTAATAACATAATAGTAGGGGACTTCAAATACCCACTTACAGCAATGGACATATCATGCAAGCAGAAACATTGGCTTTGAATGACACACTGTATTGAATGGACTTAACAGATATATTCACAACATTTCATCCTAAAGCAGCAGAACACATGCTTCTCGAGTGCACATGGAACATTCTCCAGAATAGACCACATACTTATTGCTTCACAAATCATCCCTCAAGATTTACAGAAAGATTGAGAGCGTACTTTGCATATTTTAGACGACACTGCTATGAAACTCGAAATCAGCCACAAGAAAAAATTTGGAAAGACCATGAATATTTGGAGATAAAGAACATTCTACTAAAGAATGAAAGAGTTAACCAGGAAGTTAAAGACATAATTAAAAAGTACATGGAAGCTAATAAAAATGAAGGCACGACAGTCCAAAACTTCTGGGATGCAGCACAGGTGGTCGTCGAGGGGAGTGTAGAGCAATCCAAGCCTTCCTAAAGAAGGAAGAAAGGTCTCAAACACACAATCTAACCTTGCACCTAAAAAAGCTGGAAAAAAGAACATGAAATAAAGCCAAAAGCAACAAAATAAGGAAAATAATAAAGATTAGAGGAGAAATCAATAATGAAAAAAAAAAAACCAGAACAGATCAATGAAACCAGAAGATGGTTCTTTGAAAGAATTAAGAAAATTGATAAACCCCTGACCAGATAAATCAAAAAGAAAAAGGAAAGACACAAGTAAATATTTAAGGGCATAGGAACTTGAATTTCATATAATTTTCATGTGTCACAGTGTATTTTCCCCCAATTATTTAAAAACATAAAAACTATTTTTTATCTTGTGGGCCTGCATTGGGCCAGATTTGGCCTGTGGGCTCTCATTTGCCAACCCTGTGCTCTAAGTCATAGCTTTCCAGTGTTTTTACAGTTAAAGTACTTATAAATAATAAGTTAGTAAGATGGGTTAGATACTGATGATTTAGTGATATTTAAGAAGGAATTCTTTTTAAATAACCAGATGCAGTGATTCAGGTATTTAGAAGAAAACATCAGTGAAATAAGTGGGGAAAAATAGGTAATGTTGAAAGTAGTTAATTCGTTCTACTTTCTGGTATTTTCCTTTGCTCTATGGATAATATATACATTCCTAAGATGAAGATGAGAATGTAATTAGACTATTTGAAAATTAATATTATTATAGTGACTTTATGGTAAAATATTGATAATTTAATATAAGCTTTGGCTTCACTTTGGAAAAGACCATGCTACAGTAGGGAGATTCTTTTTTTTTTTTTGGAGACTAAGGATTCCATTGAACATAATTTTAAAAATATATGAGCAAGTTTATTAATTTATTTTTTTCCTGATCTTTCTTTTTGGCATACTTGAGGAAAATTGAAATAAAGGTACTTAAAACTGTTGAGAAAATCACAAGTTGGTATGTAGGTGAAAGTCCCATTTGAGAGGATTTTTACATATTTCTTTGGAAGGAAAGATCTTACCACTATGATATACCATATTTTCACCCAGTAGAAAAATAAATGCTGATAGATTCATTTTTAATGAAAAATCTTAATGATCCAGGATGCTTTGTGATTCTTTACTAAATTGGTTCTCCTATGGGGTAAGAGAAAACTGATTGCTGTTTTTTCACAAATAGAAGCCACATAAAGCTATGGTTTCCAGAGACTCAGTCCTTTAAACAGAAACTTAGAAAGAAAAGGAGTTTGGAGAGAGATGGAGTCCAAGAATGTCCACCTGCATATCTGTGCAACCTAAATACTGGTAATTTCTAGAAACCTAGAAATCAAATCAGTTACAAGTTAGTCCTATGCTCACTCAGTTTTCTTTACAATCAGTTTATTTTAGGTTAAAAATGTTTAAGTAGCCCATTCTTGCTTTTATATAGGAACATCATTGACATTGGCTGTCCAATCTGTGATATGATCTCTTTTATCTATCATAAACATTTACCTTCATCAGTGGTGCAATTTAACACATATTTTGAAATGACACCTGAGGTGATGGAGAGGGAAAATACGTGAATGATTTAATAATTATATGAACATTTCAGTGTCTGCCCGGTTGAATTACCTAAGGAAGAGGTTATAATGGAAGGAACTCATTATTTTGCTTGAGTATGTGGGGTATGTCTACTCATATGCATGTGTATACATATATTGTAGAGCTAAGCATAAGTTTTATGCAGTGGTTTGTATAATTCCTTATTAACTCAGAATTGTCTATAATACAGTGAATGGATAAAGAATATGGATTATCACTCAGCCGTAAAAAATGAAATCTTGTCATTAGCAACAACATGGATAGACCTAGAGGGTATAATGCTAAGTGAAATACATCAGACTGAGAAAGACAGGTAGCATATGATTTCACTCTTATGTGGAATTTAAGAAACGAATGAACAAAGGAGAAAAAAAGATAAATTTGACTCTTTTAAAAAAATGTTTGTTTATTTTTGAGAGAAACAGATGGAGAATGAGCAAAGGAGGAACAGATAGAGGAAGACACAGAAACCAAAGCAGGCTCCAGGCTCTGAGCTGTCAGCACAGAGCCCAACACAGGGCTCAAACTTACCACAAGATCATTACCTGAGCCAAAGTCAGGTGCTTAACTGATGGAGCCACCCAGTTGCCCCAATATTAGACTCTTAAATACAGAGAACAAACTGGTGTTGACAGAGGGGAGGTGGGTGAGGTGATGGGAAGAATAGTTAAAGGATATTACAAGTGTGTCTATCTTTATGAGCACTGAGGAATATATAGACATGTTAAATCATTACATTACACATGTGAAACTAAGATAACAGTGTATGTTAATTATACTTGAATAAAAACAAACAACCCAAGATATCTACTGACAAAAAGATATGGAGGAGCCTTAAAAAAAAATACAGTGCCAAAAGTTAAAAAATGATCACTGATCAAATGTATATTCTTGTTCTTCTTGTAGTCTGAGGATTTTGATTACACATCATTTTGAATTAACCAAATAGTATTGCTCACTGCTCGATCATGCAAATATGCATACCTAGAGTATATCTGTTACATAGAAGATCATAATGTTGAATAAACCCTTGAAGCATTTTTGTTTACTGTGTTTAGAAAGACATAGTAGGCTGTAGATTCTCAAGTGCCCTAAATAGATGATGAATATTAAACACGTGATGTAGATTTTTATTTATTATCTCTGATTTAATGTTCATGAAAAAATGGCTCCATTTAGTTGGAATTCTAACTATTGAAGTCTAATTCTACAAAATTATGATTTCCATCGTCTTGACTACATTGATTTTGTGCACTTTGATCTTTATTTTGTGTCATACAAAAGTCAATATGTTGATCTACAAACACATTTCTGCTTGGATAGTAGTTTTAGAACTGGCTCTTTTTCCATACACAGACAGGACACTGAGAGTTGGTACTATGTGCTCCTGTTTGTACTTTCCAGTCATAATCCTTATGAAGAATTATAAGAACTAGGTGAAGGAAACTCCCTTTGTTCTTTTTTTTTTTTTTTTTAATTTTTTAACGTTTGTTTATTTTTGAGAGGAGAAAAGAGAGTGTATGCTGGGGAGGGGCAGAGAGAGGGGGAGACACAGAATCTGAAGAAGGCTCCAGGTTCTCAGCTGTCAGCACAGAGCCCGATGTGAGGCTCAAACCCATGGACCACATGAGCATGACCTGAGCCTAAGTCAGGTGCTTAACTGACTGAGCCACCCGGGATGTCCCTTTTATAAAAATATTTTTTAGTGTTTATTTATTTTTGAGAGAGACAGAGAGAGAGAGAGAGAGGCAGGCAGAGTGCCAGCTGGGGAGGGGCAGAGCGAGGAGAGGAAATTCCCTTTGTTAAAATTGAACATTAGTGTATAGAGTAAAATTGTATTTGTGAGAAACTATGAAAAGCAAGTGGTCTTTCTGTTATTTTCTTTATTTGCATAGTGTCAATTTATACTGTGATTAGGAATTGAGTGACTGCGGCCTGGATTTTAAATCATCAAGTCATTCAAATTCCAAATCAGTGTAACATTGCTTTTAAGGTAAAGTTTGTGTAATGTATTGGATTGGTTCTCTTGTTGTTTCTGGCAGTCTAACTATAGTCCAGCTATTTGTTTGAGTACAAAGACTGTATCTTCATTTGTTGATTTGATATTTGAAGGTGAGAGGTTAGTCCTAAGGAAAAATAAAAAAAGTAAGATAAGAAGCACAAGAGTGTCATAACTAGTAAAAAAGAAAAAGAAAAAAAAAAAGCTGCAACCTTAAATGAGGTCACTGAATGTGAAGTGAAATACCACAGATATCCATTTCTTTATACTTGATCTGAAAAGCAATGACGCTATAAGAATTTGAGTTGAATCATAGCCTGTATTTATATAGATAGATTAAGGGGAAAAATAAAAAAAGGAGATTTGGTTTAGCATAAGAAATGTTGTAGTTACTGGGGCGCCTGGGTGGCTTAGTCGGTTGAGCGTCTGACTTTCGCTTAGGTTATGATCTCGCAGTTCATGGGTTCGAGCCCCGCGTCGGGCTCTGTGCTGACTGCCAGCTCAGAGCCTGGAGCCTGTTTCAGTCTGTGACTCCCTCTCTCTGACCCTCCCCTGCTCACACTGTCTCTCTCTCTCTCTCTCTCTCTCTCCTAGAAATAAATAAAACATTTAAAAAAAAAATGTTGTAGTTACTTACTGCTGCATTACATGTAACATAGAATGTTATTTCTGTTTTATTCTACTGATCATATGAGCTAAAGGGCATCTCAGACTCCAGAGGAGTGGAGAAATAGATTCCAATTCTCATTGGAATAATACATGTATGTATGGAAAGGATGAAATTAGCCATGTTAGAGATAGCTATCCAAGAAGTAGATATTTAATGATACTTGGATACATTGAATATCAATATCAGGAGAACAAGTAAGGGAATCTTGAAAACAATTTACATGTAAAATATTGCTTTCTTATGCCCATAATTAAAGTAATACATATACACTGGATTTTACTGTTTCTCAGAACATAGTGGTACACAGTAAGTATATCGTATTGTTTTAGGTTGATGAAATAGTTATCATTGTGGGGACACTTTGAAGTCTGAAGATCCTGGATATACATGGACATTAGGAAGTTCTGTGTTGCTCTTGCCTCAGTTTTTTGCAATGTGACCTTAAATCTAAAATAATACAACTTTGAAAATTATTACTAGATTACATAATTTTAAATGTTCCAAGCAGAAATTGTAGTGTTAATCTTATTTAGTTCTTTCATCCCAAAGGTAAGGATGCTAAACCTAGACTTTGCAAAGATCTTCATGTTAGCCAGTAGTGTGACACACTTAGGACTTGAATCTACGTCTCTCAACTGGCAAGTTACTGCTCTATTACTGAATACTTCCATACTCCTTTCCAAAAGTCTGTGCTGTAAGTTACCATCTGGCAATCCATGTAGAAGGACTGTCCTCACCAAATGGTGAATAAGAGCTTGTTATTTCATTATATTGTTAATGTTTTGGGGTCTCTAGAGAAGTGAAAATGCTTAGTCAACTTAACAAAGAGTACAGCATGAATAATGTAAGTACATATGGTGAACCGGGAAGAATCTAGTTTTGATGGACCTTGAAGCTTATACGATTTTGGCCCCACTTTATAAGATAAAAGGATGCAAAATTACAACTACAGAATTAAGTTCAAGGCTTTAAAGAATTGGCCTGTGTATTTTTTTTTTAATATTTTTATTTATTTCTAGAAGAGAGAGAGAAACAGCGTGAGCAGGGGAGGTTTAGAGAGAGAGGGAGTCACAGACTGAAACAGGCTCCAGGCTCTGAGCTGGCAGTCAGCACAGAGCCCGACGCGGGGCCTGAACCCACGAACCGCGAGATCATGACCCAAGCGAAAGTCGGACGCCCAACCGACTAAGCCACCCAGGCGCCCCTGGCCTGTGTATTTTAAGGGTCCTCAAGCTCGACCTTCATCAGCCTCTTGTTGTGAGTCAGTTAGTTTAATTGAAATAATAGAGTTTTGATTGTTCTTTTGGAAGAACATGTGTCTAGATAAATTGTTTTTAGTAGGCACAACTGAAGGAAAATTATTTCTCTGGACTTAGTGATTTTCTCTGACATTTACAATGGATTTTAAATGCAGTCTTGCTTACATGTATGAACATATACAAGGACATTGAGGCAGTGCTTTGTAGATCTAAGTATTATGGCACTTCATCACAGAGTGGTTTAGACATGTGGCCTTGGTTTTTAAAAACCTCCAGCTACCAACATTTAGGTAGGAAACAGTGCTAAAACAGTTTTTGGAGGCTAAAAACTTATGTGAGTGATGAATTCAATTGGCATGTTAAAGCAATCTTGCATAACTTTTGAAAGTCATCTAATTATTAGAGTATTCCACCTTGGTTTATCCATTTACTGCATGAGGATAAATGAAGATACCATCTGATATGTTTTGAAAAATGAGTTGATATTAGTGGGATCAGTTGAAGTATTCAGAGAAATGATGCATATACAAGATAGTATTTTCCAGGCAGTGTCCAGTTTAATATGCCACACATGGAGTGCATGACAGACAGAGAGGAAATAAGGATAATATTTTACATTACAGAGTGTTTTGAGATAGGCAAGACCTTTACTATGTTTCCCATTCCTGTAAAGAAAATCAGTTGTAGATTACGAACTTATTTCCCTAAAGTAACATAGCTGGAATTCAAAAGCCCAGATTAAGACACAAAGGGCATCAGGCTCTTCATTATGACACTCTGTCTCTTCTAAGAGGCCAAAGGAAGTTTATACCATCCCCACTGTCCTTCCCCACCTGGAAACAATTGCATTCCCAAGGTCTTGCAGTTGAGCTTTTTGTTATGACTGCTTTCCTCTGAGTTATTTAATTACAATCTGAAGCTTTTGGCAGGAAAATAGTCAACCCAGCATATTTCTTACAAGCAATGTATTTAGGGGAGAAAGTCAAGTGAGCAAACAGGAGAGAAGGAATGGATAATAGTAGCTGCTAGATTATATTAGTTGTGGACAAATTTCAGTGGGAGTGTCAGTCACTATGAATTACATTTTTATGTGAAGTGGCCTGGAAAACAAGAACGGGATGGAACAAGGCATGTATATCATAGTACAGAATATTTGGAATTCTCCCAAACCTGTCATCTTTTAATGGAGGAAGTTTTAGGAGCACAGGCCTGGACTGTGTTGATAGAATCATCTGGGAAATGCACTTTAAACACTCCTATTCTGACTTGATGTTTTGAAAGCCTTTTCTATTAGGGAGTTAAGATTTTAAAAGCAATAGTTGATATATATCACATTTTAAAATAGTCAAATTAATCTTGATCCATCATTATTCATAATAATACCATTAAGCATCCTCAGTAGTTGAATGTGGGTAAGGAAACATAGGTTAGCTGTTAGAACTGTTACAGAAGATAAATATTAAATACTAGGTGACTAGGTGAAAAAAAAAACCATGGTTTTAGGGGATACTGACAACCATGTATTAAGAGGATTTTCTACCCCTAAAGCATTTCATTGTTGGTAGATGGAGAACAGAGGCGCGGAGGAGTCTATTGAGAAATGCCCTCAACAGGGAAGGTGAGATACTGCTACTTGGGATGATAAGATCAGTGTGGTTTTTCACCATGTTGCCAGATAAAACATTTCAGGTACATATTTTGTCTAGTAAATAGTTGATGTCATGGTTCTCTGCATGATGTTGATGAAAAACTATTTTTTGATCTATTTTCCTTGAAGCCCATAGGTTTCTGAAAATTAAGTTTTCTGCTGGCACGATTGCAATAATATCTACTGGAGTTTAAAATTGTGCCTTTTTTTCCTAGAACAAGTTGTAAATCCTATTAAATTGCAGTGTCAAGCCCATAGCTCACATTGAAGCTAACAGAGAGGGAACAGTAGACTAGCTTCCAGGCAGGCAATGTGAGAGTATTTAGACCCCATCATGCCTGAAAGCATTTTTCCTAAGTGCAGACATTGGGTATATTACCCAGGGAGTTAAAACACATGCAGCTAAAGGAAACTGGATCTTTTCAATCTGTCAAATTATATGCGTCTGTTTCTTAATCATTATCATGAAACTGTTCTGTGGGACTACTTGAACCAAGTTAGCTTTCAATTAGCATGACATTATATTGGCAGGTCTAAACTATTAGAACAAAATACTGTTCTGGCATGGACATCATATACATGAACAATTTATTGGTGCCGTTTCATGGTCCAACACTATTACACTCTATTAAACTCTTAAAACACTTGCCTCTCTATTTTCTCTTACACTTACTTGGAAACAAGTCCAAAATGAGTTAAATCCAGCTGTCCACCTGCTCTCTGCCTTCACTCAAGTTGTTGAGCATAACTGAAATAAATCATACTACCTTTCAGGATTTTATTTTGATGATCACATATCCCCAGGAGACATGCAACCTTGCTATGCAACCTTCCTCTTTCTCTAGGACATTCATTCACTTTACTGTGCTCTGAGATAATACTTTGTCCATGCTCCTCTCTCTTTAAACTTTTTGCCCTCTTTCCACACTTTTCACACTTAACTGTGAATGACTCATCTTTCTTCCTACTTAGTTTTTTTTATGATGTATTGGAGTAGAACACATTCACATTTTATCACTAAATTTACTAGCATACTCTTCCCTCCCTTTAGAGTAGTCAGAATCTGCCTGCTACTATCTGAAGTCAACC
This sequence comes from Hyaena hyaena, assembly GCF_003009895.1. Classification (NCBI taxonomy): domain Eukaryota; kingdom Metazoa; phylum Chordata; class Mammalia; order Carnivora; family Hyaenidae; genus Hyaena; species Hyaena hyaena. The sequence goes on from NW_024081155.1 coordinate 11,249, forward strand.
TCAACATTTATGTTTTCAGATGCTCTCTCAAAGACTTCTTCAATTGTCAACTCACCTACATCACCAATTTATCTCTTGATAGAGGATTACTCTCAAGAGCCTCCCAACAGAGCTTCTATTCACAAGTCTTAGTGAAAACATTCCCTTGAGCTATGGCCCTATTGACTTCACAGAAAAGCTCCTATGAGAATTTTCTGTATTCAGTGTCTTTGTTATCTCACCTTCCATTCTCTCCCTAGTCAAGTCTAATGAAGTTTTCATTCCTGTAAAATGGCTATGTTAAGGTTACTAATGAATGCAATGTTACAAATTCCAGTGGTCAATTCTCAATTCTCATTTTTACCTAATCTCTTTGCATAATTTGACCTGGTTGGCTACAATTGTCATATCAAAATAATTTCCCCTGGTTTTTGCCCTACCTAGTTAATTCCTACTTTCCTTTGCTGATTCCTATTTTTCTGGTGAGTGAGCAGGGGAGGGGTAGAGGGATAGGAAGACAGAGAGTCTTAAGCAGGTTCCACACCCAGCACAGAGCCTGACTCCAGGCTCCATGTCACCACCATGAGGTCATGACCTGAGCCAAAATCAAGAGTTGGATGCTTAAACAAGTGAGTCACCCAGGCACCCATGGCATTATGTTTCAGTTTGAAGGCCTCAGTCATGAACTGTCTTCTCTGTCTCACTTCGATAGTTGACCACATTTGGTGCTTTTTAAATAAAATCTACATAAAATCATTGATTCCTAAATGTGTATTTGCAGATCAGATTTCTTTCACATTCTTCCCATCTTGATTCATTATTTATTGCTACATAAAAGTTTTACTCAGAACTTAGTGTGTTAAAATGAAACATTTAATATCTCATGGTTTTTGTAGATTAGGAAGCTTGACATAGTTTAGCTGGGTCTTTTGGCTCAGGGTCACTCACAGAGCTGCAGTCAAGATTTTGGCTGGGGCAGCAATCATCTCAGGGTATAACTGAGACCAGGTCTGCTTCCAGGATCACTCCATGGTAGTTGGCAGGATTCAGTTCCTTAAAAGTTGTTGGACCAAGTTTCTCTGGCTGTTGGCCAGGGGCCACTCAGTTTCTTGCCATGTGGACTTTTCAATAGGGAATCTGGCTTTGTCAAAGTGAGTAGTGTGGGAGTGCCAGTAAAATGAAAATCAGTATTTTGTAATTTAATATCAGAAGTGACTTCCCATTACATTCACCTTATTTACCATTCACTAGGCCCATCCCACACTCAAAGGATGGAGACCACACAAGGTCATGAATAACAAGAGGTGGGATTATTAGAAGCCTTCAACGGTAAAAAATCAAATTAATTTGGATATGATGTAGGCATCTCAAACTTAAAGTATCCAAAATGGATCTTGACTTCTCAATATCCCAAAGTTGGTATTCTTCTAGACTTCTTCATCTCAGTTAATGGTAGTACACTATACCTCTACTTTCTGACCAGACCTGGGATTGATTTTTGATTTCATTGTAACTCACTGACACACTAGACATATTTGTGACTCCTGTTGGTATTATTTCCAAATTGTACATCAATTCTGATGATTTTGCAACATTAATTTTTTTAAATGTCTAAACTGGGATCAGTGCTTTTCTGAACTACTCTGTTAGCCTCCAACCTAATTAGTATCCTTTTTTTCCTATTTTTTTCCTATTTTTATTTCATTATGGCCTATTCTTCACATGGTAGTCAAGGTAAACTTTTAAATAATGTATATTATCTTATTGATACCAGTATTAGTTCCCCATGACTACATCAAGAAAATTATCACTGGGGTGTCTGGGTGGCTCAGCCACTTAAGCGTCTGACTTTGGCTCAGGTCATGAACTTACGGTTCTTGAGTTTGAGCCAAGTGTTGAGCTTGGAGCCTGGAGACTGCTTTGGATTTTTTGTCTCCCTTTCTCTCTGTTCCTCCCCTGCTCATTTTCTGTCTCTCTTTTTCTCTGTTAAAAATAAATAAGCATTAAAACATTTAAAAAAATGATCACAAACCAGGTGGCTGAAAACAACAGATGGGTATGCTCTCAGAGTTCTAGGAGCTAGAAGTCTAAAATCAAGATGCCTTCAGGCCTATGCTTTATCTGAAGGCTCTAGGAGATGATCCTTCCTTGTCTCTTTCTAGCTTCTTTTAGTTATCAGCAATACTTGGCTTTGTGTGGCTTGTAGATGCATAACTCCAATCTCTGCCTCCACTGTTAAATGGCCTTTCTCTTTATGCTTGTCTGTCTGTCCTCATAAGGATACAAGTAATTGGATTTAAGGTCAACATATTCTTTTGGGTGATGCAGTTCAACCCCAAACAGTCCTTTACATACTTTGGATGACTTTTCAGTCCAAAACAAAATAAAATACAAGTTCTTCCATTTATTGGCCTTCACCAATAAATGTCTCACCTAGTTCCCATCTCCCTCTTGTCTAGTATGCTCCAACATGTAGACCTTCTTTCTCTTGTGCAACTTACTAAGAACTTGTTCCGCTCTCATGGCTTTGGCATATGCTCATACTTTTTCCTGGGATGTATTTTCCCCATATTTGCACATGACTCCTGCTTTCTCATGATTTAAGTCCCAAGTGATAGGCAAGACCTTTGAGAAATTAAAACACTAACTTATTTTTCTTAAAGTGTATTTATTTATCTTGTGAGAGAGAGAGAGCGTGCGTAAGAGAGAGCGCGCCCAGAGAAGGGACAGAGAAAGGAGAGAATCCCAAGCAGGCTCCATGCTCAGCACAGAGCCTGACACATGACTCAATGACTCAATCTCACTAACCGTGAGATCATGCCCTGAGCCGAAAACAGGAGTTGGACACTTAACCGACTGAGCCATCCAGGAGCCCCTAAAATAGTAACTTCTGTAGTTACTGTTAGTTAGTTATTTAATTTTTCTCACATTTGTCATTAAATAAAATACATTACTGTCTGCTTGTGTTTTGCCTGACAAGAATGTAAGCTTGATGAACGAAGGGTCTTGATCTGTCTTGTTTCCTATATGTCTTTAGTATTCCAGTATATAGGATAGTCATGGCATATGTTGGTCAATGAGTTTATATATCCATTAAAACCTCAGAGAGCAAGATGATGTATAGAATTGCTAAATAGATTCTGGAAGGTAGTCAATACCAAATACCGATTTACCTCTGATCTTCTGAACTTGTGGAAAAGTGGTGTTTCTAGACTTGGTGAAGAAGAACAGTCCATCTTAGGATACAATTCTTAGAAGAACCCCAAGCAAGGTAAGCTATATGCTAAGTGCTGAGAAGTTAAGTAACCAGATCCAACAGGCATAAAACAATCTATATTCTCTTTGAGGAGGTAGTGTAACTCCTGCAATAAAGAAGTAGGAATGTCAGATAGTGAAAACCTTTGAGTAGAGTGATTGTAGCAAGTGCCTAGTTGAAAGTCGCATAGATAACACATGGATAGAATTGCACTCCATGCACGGATTCTGTAAGTACACACCGTCCATAGAAATAGTAGTGCTTCCAACAGGTGGGTACCTGGATATGGATACTGTGTGTTTTTATTTGTCAATATATTTGCATCAGAGTTCTCAGAACTAGCTACATTTTATTTATTTTGGCTATTTAAAACAGTGTTAGTAGAACACATGTAAACTAATTTTCTAGTCATGTGACCTTGGAAAAGGTGCTTTGTATATAGACAACAGTAGCATCTATGTGATGGAAAATTTGTAAGGATTAACAAAATAGTCTATGTAAAGTACTTAGATACATGCATGACATTTAATAAGTGTTCAACGAAATTAGCACTTGTTTTTGATAAACATTAAAAACAGAATATACAAAATCAGCTATGAATGTATAAATAATTATTACAATTATCTACAAATGATAGTGGTAAACTAGAATATTTCTTTTATGTTTCTGGCTTCTGTGTTGTACTACCTTTCTGTTACAGCCATAACAACTAATCACAAGTTTTGTGGCATAAGATAACACAAATTTATTCTCTTTGGTTTTTGAAGGTTAGAAGTATGAAATATGATTTTGGGGAGCTATAATCAGGGTGTTTTACAGGGCTGGGTCTTATAGGAGCTCCAGAACAGATTCTGTTCCTTTAATGTTCTGGCTTCTAGTGGTTGCTGACATTTCTTGGTGTATGGCTTTCTCACCCCAATCTCCACTTCTCTATCACATGGCCACCTCCCTAGCTTTAATACTCTTGTCACTCTCTTACAAGGATCCTTGTAATTATATTTGTCCCACGTTGGAATCTGGGATAATCTCCCCATGTTAATATCCTTAAATGAATGACATGTGCAAAGCCCCTTTTCACATTTAAGGTAACATATTCAATAAATCTGGAGATTAGGACTTGGACATCTTTGGGGCAATTATTTTGTCTTGCACAAATGCATTTGAGGTCTCTCAATTTTAACAGTTACTTTTTAAATAGTACAAAGCTTTATCACTTTTTTTTTCCTTGATGAGAATTCTAATGACCCATTGGCACATAGGACAAATGCTTATATTTCTTTTCCTGGCAACTTCAGTGGTCATGTTGTCACTGAGTAGTACCTAGGGGTGACTGCTAAGCACCTTTATAAAAGATAAGGCTACTTGTACTTTGTTCTGTGGCCTCAGAACTGATGTATCTGTCTGATAGAGCTTATTATTCTAACTACTCATATGAACTTATGATACAGCGGTACCAACCATGCTATGGATAATTTGGCAATGTTTAGAGACTTTTTAATTTTTTTATTTTTTTATTTTTTGCTTGTGACAACTTGCAGAAGGTACAACTCGCATCTAGTAGAGGCCGTGAATGCTTCCACACATCATACAGTGCACAGAACAGCCTCATAAAATGAAGAATTACCTGGCCAGAACTATTAATAGCAGTGGGATTGAGAAACTTTGCCATAGGGAACTCTAAGAAATATCATTACATAGGTGTTTGTCTTCCAAAATGTGGTCCATGGATCATCAACTTTGGGTTTACCCAGGTTATCAGTCTCTTTGAAAGTTACCCCTGGTGATCCCAAGATGCAGCCAAGGTTGAGGGGCACTAGCTTAGCTTTTCTACCAGTATTGTACTCTCCTTACAAGTTGATAGGGCTGTGGGTATATTGAGCTTAACTGGAAAAATAAAAAATTTAAAAACCTTTTTGCCACATAAAACAAACATCAAAGACAGAGTTCTGATTAACATAAAGCCATGTTTTCTTGAAAGTTCAGTAAGTTTCTTTAATATGTTGAATTTTAAACACACCAGAATGTGATAGGGCAGATTTATCCAGCTATGCATTAAATATATTAGCAGGAAAAACTCACAAAGGAGGGCAGATCCACTCAGCTAGGATCGTGTTTGCAGCCCATAAGAGCAATGATGGAATATATTTGCCTTTCTTCCTGTTTTTTTCACCGACCTCATCCAATCTGCTGTGTTTGGAACCCAAAAAATTTCTTTGGTATGAACTTTGCAGTTGAATTACAGTGGAGGGCATGATGAATATGAAAGGCATAAGAAAGGTGAATTAGAAAAGTGGCAGATGGAAACTGTGTAGTGTTTTTATTTATGCTCTCTATTCTTGAGCACAGTGCACTTTCCATTTTAGCTAGTCAGGTTCATCCATTCACTGGATTTTTTCCTGTCACCAAATAAGTATGAGTTGTATTGAATTTTACAGAAATTTCTGGCAGCATATGGGATATTTCCATTTCTGAAATAATTCCCAGTAATTTCAATATGGAATTACTACAGAGAGTTAATTCACCTATAGCTTTAATTGTCAGCATAGCCCTGTAAATGTTCAGTGGCTTGTAATGATAAAGGGTGATACACCCCCAAATAAGCATCAGTGTTTAATGCTAAATACAGCATTGTAGTTGATTTTCACAGTCATACTCTGAGGTGGAGAGTGTTCCCCTGCCCACTTTACAGGTGAGTGGTTAGAGGTATGGAAATATTAAGTATTAACTTGTCCACATCTGCACAGTTGGTAAGAGGTTGAGCTGGACTTCAAATGCAGGCATTTTTATTTCACTTGTATGCACTCAGTCACTTTCATTGTGTATCTCTTGAGGTCTCTCTTGGCAGACCATCAGCTAGTACCAGGTATTTTATAAGCTATAGCTGGTTACACATTGCATTCTTTTCAAATGACTTTGAATTTGACGACTTTTTCTAAGAAGCTGCATCCCAGCCACCATTCTTCTCAGAGTGGTTCCTCTCCCTTTCCAAAACTGAGAGAAAGGTCTAGTGTCTCAAAATACACTTAGTTATTATTGATATTAATGTTATGGAAACAGATTTTTTCTATGCATCTTTCTAATTCCACTGGTTTCTTATTTAACTGCCTTGAAGCTGTCTTTATATTGCTGTTCACGTGGTTTCTGATTAAAACACCATGACACTAAGCACTACCCAGAATCCAATATCTAACCAGAGGTAGAGCTTATTATAATTTCTTCCTTTCAACTTAAAAAATACTTTGCTTGTATTTAAGTATGCACTGATTAATTATAGTAAATCAATGTAGTTCTCAAGCATAATTTTTTAAAAACTCCTGAGTCATTAAGGTATAAAATGAACACATATCAAAGATTCATATAATTCACTAATTAATGAAGGAACTGGAAGACATGTTAGAACTGGTTCAGAGGAGATGTCAAAGCACCACAGATTTTTATGCAGTAAAAGAATTTTTGAATGGATTTGCCACAGCTGGTCTATACATAGGGTAGTAATCAGTTGTATCCCAATAGACCATGAATAGTTTCCATTTTTATGGACAAGAATTACTTGTATTGCTGTTAACTTTCTAGCAGTTATCTTTTCAAAGTTGTGAAATAGTATATCTAAAGACATGTGCAGAGATAGGGTCAGGTAGTCCCCAGAAGCTCCAAGTTTTCATCAAAAGATTGTCCAGTAATCTCTATTGTTCATTCCAGGATCCCAAATATGTCATTAAAGTACTATCCTGTGGCTACATCTACAGTATACATTTTATTTCTTCAGTTATCTACTGTATACTTGGCCTATTATCTGCTTGGAACAGTTTAATAGGTATTGTAAGCATAACAGGAAATAATGTAGGTTTGAGTGTATAGGTTTGTGTCTGTTATGAATCTATTTTAATTAGTTTCTGATTGCTATCCTAGTCTTTATATTAGTGACCCATGGAAGTGTATCTTATGACAGAATATTGAAAATTATTGTAGTGAAAAAAATATTTAGCACAATGTAGTTTATCTGAATGACTCTTGGATTGAGACATGTATATGGTTTTGACTTAAAGAATTAAAATAATAGGAAACAATGTGAGATAATTTGATTCTGTAAAAGCTTTTTTATTAATTTTCTAGTTTATTGAGGTATAACTGACAATTTGTATACATTTAAGGTGTACCACTTGATTTTTTGATACACATAAACATTGTGAGAGGATTACCACAATCAAGTTAATTCACATACTCATCACCTCACATACTAACATTTTTTTGTGTCATTTTTTATTCTCTTACCAAATTTTAAATATAAAATGTAGTATTTGTAACTGTGGTTACCATAGTGTACAGCAAATCATCAGATCACATTGATCCTGCATAACTGAACTTCTGTACCCTTTGATCAATGTCTTATCATTTTCCCTACCCCCAGCCTCTGGCAACCATCATTCTTTTTTCTACTGTCTAGGGATTTGACTTTTTCAGATTCCATGCATAAGTGAGATCATACAGCATTTGTGTTCCTATATTTGGCTTATTTCATTTAACATAATGCCTTAAGGGCCAACCATGCTGTTGTAATTTAAAATATTTTCTTCCATTTTTAAGGCTGAATAATAATCCACTGTGTGTGTATCTCACTTTTTCTTTATCCATTCATCTATCGATGGACCTTTTCTAAGGAAATTTTAAACTAATACAAAAATGTGCATATTTTTATGAAAAACAGTATATATTCATGTTTTTTATTTTTATTTTATTTTTTAAAATAGTTTACTGTCAAGTGGGCTTCCATATAACACCCAGTGCTCATCCCCACAAATGCCCTCCTCCATGCCCATCACCCTCCTTCCCCTCCCCCGCATCCCCATCAGCCCTCAGTTTGTTCTCAGCATTCAAGAGTCTCTCAAGGTTTGCCTCCTGCCCTGTTTGCCCCCTTCTTCTCCCCCTCGGTCCTCCATTAAATTCCTCCTAATCCTCCTATACGTGCAAACATATGATATTTGTCCTTCTCTGCCTGACTTATTTCGCTCAGCATAACACCCTCAAGGTCCATCCATGTTGCTACAGACGGCCAGATTTCATTCTTCTCATTGCCATGTAGTATTCCATGGTATAGATGAACCACATCTTCTTGATCCATTCGTCTGTTGATGGACACTTAGGCTTTTTCCATGTTTTGACTCTTGTTGAGAGTGCTGCTATGAACATTGGGGTACATGTGCCCCTATGCATCAGTACTCCTGTATCCCTTGGGTCAATTCCTAGCAGTGCTATTACTGGGTCACAGGGGAGTTCTAGTGTTAATTTTTTGAGGAACCTCCACACTGTTTTCCAGTTTACATTCCCACCAACTGTGTAGGAAGGTGCCCGTTTCTCCACATCCTTGCCAGCATCTAGAGTCCTCTGATTTGCTCATTTTAGCCACTCTGACCGGTGTGAAGTGGTATCTCAGTGTGGTTTTGATTTATATATCACTGATATATTCGTGTTTTTAAAAATTGGGCAAACATATAGCAATATGGAGGAAACCTAAAATTCAGTATAATTACTTATGACAACAAAGGTCATCTTATATGATGTGAGACAGTTTTTTCTGGTAATTTTTCTATCTATATTCATACTGTTCATCATAAGAATCATGTTCTATACAACATTGTATTCTGCTTCCATCTCATAGCATTTTATTGTGACTATATTTCCAAGTGATTACCTTCCAAAATATTTGTGAAGACTGAATACTGTTTTATCTTGTAGATATGCCCTACAATTTAATTGTCTTTCTTAATCATTAGATACATGAATAATAGTTTATTAAATATCTCTTTACATAAATCTACATCTGAATTTATTAGGTTTTAAGAGTGATATATTAGTTATCAATCACTGCATAACAAATTACTACAAATTTATATCATAAACTGATACAAATGTATTATCACATGACATTTGTGGGTTAGGAATGTGGGCACAGATGAGCTGGAATCTCTCAGAGTCTCACAAAGCTGAAATCGAGGTATCAGGTAGACAGAATGCTTATGAGATCTGGCGTCCTCCTCCAAGTTGATGTGGTTGTTGGCAGAACTCAGATCATTGTGGTTGTGAGATTGAGGCCCTTGGCACCTCGAAGCCGCAAACCATTCCATGATATGTGGCTCTCTCCACAACATGGCAGTTTGTTCTTCAGGTCCAGTAGGAGAGCATCTCTCCTGATTCTTAATTCTCTGAGATCTTGTGACATTTAGACCTTCTTTAAAAGGGCCACCTGATTAGGGTGAGCCCACTGAGAGTAGTCTGTTTTGATTAACTTAAAGTCAACTGATGAGTTGACTTATTTCCAACTACAGAACATCTTCTCTTGTGATATAGCACATCCTCACCATGGGAGTGATAATCTATCATATTTATAGTCCTCACCCATATTCACTGGGATATGGGCTTCTATAGTGTGTGAACACCAGGGGTGGGAGTCTTGGGGGCCCATCTCAGACTTTTACTACCACAGACTGATTTTATTTCTCTATTCAGTGAGAAATGCTTCCTTTATCATATGTTGTTGTTCTGTATTCTGATACCTGGTGCAGTGTTGTATGTGTATCTTTCATTGGTAAGTCCATCCATTTTTGTGGCTGTACCAATTAACTAGTTTAGAATTAAGATGCATTTTATTATCTTGCAGGCAAGTCCTATTTAATTCTTCTTTTCTTAATTTCTCTGGTTTATTCTTCCAGTCAAAATTTAGACTTAATTATTCAAGAAACCAAATAAAAATTCTATTTGAATTTTGACCAGAAGCGAATAATATATCAGTTTAGAAAAATTTGACTTTTTTTGTCAATATTGACAATGTGGTTAACATTTTCATCTTGAAGCACATTATTTTTCATAGTTTATAATGGAATAAAGTTTTTAATGTTTTTATAACCATAACCTATAAAAATGAAAATTTTGTGTTTGCCTTATGCTAATGTTTATATTTATAGCTATTATTTTTCCTTCCTGGTTAATTTCACTGCCTAGAAATTCTAGAAAAAAGCTAAGTTATAGTGATCAACTACCCCTGCCAGTGTTACTTCATTTTATAAAGTTTATTAGATTGCTTATATAAGTTTTGATAATTTGCTTTGTCACTTTTAAAAGATTTTCTTTGAAAAAAAAAAGTTTTCTGTGTTCTTACAACCATAGCCATGGTTTTCTGTTCCTTAGAACACAATCTGTTCTCTGAAAGTTTGCAGGTACTCATTGGTGCTATTTTGTACTTTATACTTTAATAGTATTTAAAATTTTTAAATGTTTTTGTTTCATGTTATTCTTTTGTTTAGCAAATTTTCATAATTTACCTTCCCAGAAATCCATTCTCTAAAATTTTCAAATTTAGGAAAATTAAAAGTATTCTCATTTTGTTTGTTTCATTGTATATTTTATATCTTCTTTTTCACTTTTGATTTTGTTTATATTATTGGTCCTATTTTCTTAGTAGATTTGAAAGAAGTTTAGTCTTTGTAACATAAAACTGGTTATGCCATTCAGTTCTGTAAACAGCACTGGCTTCCCACCTGTTCAGGGATGTGATTCAGACTTCATAAGAACCGAGCAAGCCCTTTCTGTACAGGTTCTTCTACAAGGTTTTATGCCCACCTGGTGCACTCAGCAGGTGGGCCAGCTATTCCTCAGTAACTGCAGCGACTACTCTAGTCTGTTGATTTGCAGAACATTCCATAGCATTTTATGTCAGATTGCTGCATAGCAGACTACTCTATGTATAAGTCTCAAGACAATATTAAAATAAGGAATTCATGCATTTTGGACAGCATTGTATGACTGTTCACTATTCTTACCACTTTGTAGGATAATCTGTTAGGAACCATATGACTAAAGATCTTACTGGCATTTTGGCCTTTTAGCCAGACTGTGAATTAACCACTGGAAGTCATTACGGGATCTTAGTTATAAGGTCTGGAACCTTAACCTTCTCTTGCCAGCCTGGCTCTATAGGAATGAATGATTTTCAGGTTAGGATTGTGTTAAAAAACAAAAACCAAAACTCTAATTGGGCTATTTTATAAAGAATTTTTCTAGTGACTTAAAGATTATTTTTGATGTTCTCTATAGCACCTCCCTCCTCTCCAACCCATCTTGAATAGATTGTCAGATATATAGTTTTATTTTCATTAGTGGTTTTTCAAATGCATCATAGACTCTTTTTATTCTCCTCTGCCTGCAGTCTCCTGCCCATCGCTTTTTAAAGCGTTTCTACCTTGATCCAAAATTAGCTCAAAATATCATCCTCATCTGAGAATGTTTTCATGACTTCTCCAGACAGCACTGAGCTCTTTTCATAGTCTTGAGAATTCTTATAACACCTATACCTTTGGTATAATCATAGATTCTTTTTTCAGATCTCATGTCCATGTGATCTCTGACTATGGTTACCATTTCCTAATGAATTTATATTTTTAATACTTAAAACAGTATCTGAACCATGGTAGGCACTCAAAAATGTTTTAAAGTAACTGCATAGATGTCTTCATAAATTCTAAGTGATTGATTTTCCTCAAGATAGTTGTCATAGGTTCATGACGGAGGAAACAAGTTTCACTGGGGCTAATTTTAAATATTTTGCTTTTTTTTTTGCTAACTTTTAGTTGACAGGGCCTTTAAAAACAACTGATACCATCTCCATAGGGAATCTATACCACAACTTTAACATGCATTACTTTATGTAAATTGTGGCTGGTAAAATACTTTGTGCCATGCACAAATGAATACATTAAATTTTTAAATTATTTTTTTTTTGAGAGAGAGAGAGCATGAGCAGGATAGGGACAGAGGGATAGAGAGAATCACAAGCAGACTCGACACTCAGCCCAAAGCCTGACACAGAGCTTGATCTCACAAATATGAGATGATGACCTCAGCCAAAATAAAAAATTGAATGCTTAACCCACGGAGCCACCCAGGTGCCCTGAAAAGTTTTTTGTTATTAGAGTGGAAATGGTATACTTGTGAGTTTAGAAAGACAAAAACTTTAGGACTAAATCAAATATAATAGACCATTTTTTGAGCATAAATAATTTTTACATAACAGCCAGGAATGGAGAGAATGGAGACATATACAGAAAGAGCATTTTAAATTCCTCTAGTGGACCTGAATGTGAGACAGGAAACCATCAAAACCCTAGGGGAGAAAGCCAGAAACAACCTTCTTGACCTCAACTGCAGCAATTTCTTATTTGACACATCCCCAAAGGCAAGGAAATCAAGAGCAAAAATGAACTACTGGGACCTCATTGAGATACAAAGCTTCTGTACATCAAAGGAAACAATCCATAAAACTAATAGGCAATTGATGGAATGGAAAAAAGATAGTTGCAAAAGACATCAGATAAAGGGTTAGTATCCAAAATCTATAAGGAAGTCACCAAACTCCACACCTGAAAAGCAAATAATCCAGTGAAGAAATGGGCAGAAGACATGAACAGATACTTCTCCAAAGAGGACGTCCAGATGGCCAACAGACACATGAAACGATGGTCAGCATCCCTCCTCATCAGGGAAATACACATCAAAACCACACTTAGATACCACCTCACGCCGGTCAGAGTGGCTAAAATGAGCAAATCAGAGAACTCTAGATGCTGGCGAGGATGTGGAGAAACGGGCACCCTCCTACACTGTTGGTGGGAATGTAAACTGGTGCAGCCCCTCTAGAAACCAGTGTGGAGGTTCCTCAAAATATTAACCATAGAACTCCCCTCTGACCCAGCAATAGCACTGCTAGGAATCTACCCAAGGGATACAGGAGTGCTGATGCATAGGGGCACATGGACTCTAATGTTCACAGCAGCACTCTCAACAGTAGCCAAATCATGGAAAGAGCCTAAGTGTCCATCAATGGACAAATGGATCAAGAAGATGTGGTTCATCTATACCATGGAATACTACATGGCAATGAGAAAGAATGAAATCTGGCCATTTGTAGCAACATGGATGGAATTTGAGGGTGTTATCCAGAGCAAAATAAGTCAGGCAGAGAAGGACAAATACCATATGTTTGCATGTATAGGAGGATTAGGAGGAACTTAACCGAGGACCATGGGGGAGGTGAAGGGGAAAAATAGTTGGGGAGAGGGAGGGAGGCAAACCATGAGAGACTCTTGAATGCTGAGAACAAACTGCGGGCTGATGGGGGTGGGGGAGAGGGGAAGGGGGGTGATGAGCATGGAGGAGGGCACTTGTGGGGATGAGCACTGGGTGTTATATGGAAACCAACTTGACAATAAACTATTTAAGAAAAAAATAAAATGCCTATAGTGAAATGTCATTATTAAACACTGTGATAGACACCATAAAGATAATTACTTAAAAGTTGTAAAATTTGGAAGCAGGTATTTGCTCCCTCACTGTTGGGAATAAGAGGTTAAAAATGAAACAGACAAAAAGGAAATAAACCTCTCACTTAACTTATATCCATGTTTTGTAGATGCGAAACTCAAGGAGATGAAGTTGCTTGCCTAACCTAACCTATAGTGAGACTCTTAATCTTCATTTTCATTCTAAAACCAGTTCTCTCTCTCTTGTGATGTAAGTAGAATAAAACAAACCAATACTAATTCGCTCCATTTTACTTCCAATATTTGTGTTCATTCATGTATATTTTCTTTCCTTCTGCCACTAAAGGGTGTCTCAACTTTCCTATACCAGTATCTCTTCGTTTCTCCATTCACTTGCTTCCTTTAGCTCTTCTCTTTGCTTTAGTTGACATGTAAGTTCCAATCTTCCCCATTCTCAACTAAAGTTAAGCCTCAACTTCTCTACTCTCAACTGTGGGTTTCACATCTTCCTGTTTGGGAACAAGTGGATAAAGCTTATTTTACTTATTAAATATTCTGATTATGTCACCATTTGTTTAATTAAAGGAGTAGCCAGTATGACTGGAAGTATCTTAAATTTAAATCTAGTTTTGTCTCTTTTTTATCCTTACAATACATAAACTCTGCTGATTTTATCTTTAAATATCTTTGCTTGTTTCATTGACTCAACTCCTTGCCTGGTTTTCTCCCTTGGCCTGTCCCACAAATATTTATCGTCTCCAAAGGTGAAAATGTAAACCTTTTTCTCTTTGTTTTCTATGCATTCTTCCTGAAGTCCTTAACTTCAGCTCAAATAACAATTTTGTTATCCTCCATCTTTACACTGAGTTTCAGGCTAATGTTTTTAATTAACTACAAGAAATTTCTAGTAGGAGATTCCATAGGCTGTTTAAAATCTGTGTGTCTGAAATATTTCATATACTTGCCGCAGATGTCTTCTCTTTTTGTGTATACTAGTAAATAGGGTCATAATAGACCTAGGTGCTCAAAGTTTAAGCCTCAGATCCACTTTCAAAGCTTGCTTTCAATGCCATTTCCTTTAATATCAGTGAACTCTCTTTATTTCCAGATAGATTCCATTCTTTCAGCATTTACCTGTACTGCTTTAAGGCTGACCTTCTTCTTTATCTTCCTGCACCCCTGCCTGCTAACTAGTTTCTTCCACCTCCGAACTTATGCTTTCTGAAACATTTATGGTTATTCACTTAAAAGCATCCTTTAGTTCTTTGTTGTCCCTAGTACAAAGAATTTTAGGATTGTGTGAAAGGGGGATAGGTTAGAATTTCAGGTGGGTAATCATGTGTAGTCTGAGGAAACATGTTCAATACACATAATGTTTTCATGATTAAAAAAAGGGTTAAGAAAGTGAAGCTGCATGAAATATTCTTGGATAATGATGTTACACAGCATATGAGTGAAAAACGTTGGGAGAATGCTTACCTAGCATATCTTTCTATTAACAATTCTTCATTGACATCTTTGACTCCTGGCACCACTGCCTGTGGTCTGTTTACACTTCATTCCTAGTATTTGCCATTTCACATCCTTTCCATATTAGTTTTTTGTTGTGGTTGTTGTAACAAATTTCCACAAACGTAGTGGCTTAAAACAACCCCAATTTTTATTTTTACAGTTCTGGTGGTTAGAAAGTCAAAATGTATTAGACCCGCTTGGTAAAATCAAGGCATTGGCATGATTGCCTATCACATGGAAGATCTGGGGAAAATCTGCTTCCTTGCCTACTCCAGCTTGTGGAGACCACAGTCATTCCTTGACTTATGTTCCATTTGTCCATCTCTAACATGCATCACTCCAATCTCTGACCTTTACTCTCATCCTTAGAGTTTCTATTAATATCTTTCTTCTCCTTCCCTTTTATAAGGATGCTCGTTATTCCATTGGGCTCACCTAACATAATCTCCTATATCAAAATCCTTAATTTAACCACATATGCCAAGTCCCTTTGGCATTTGAGGTAAATTATCACCGGTTCCAGGTTGTGAACGTGTTTGTGGTGTGGGCATTATTCTTTCTACTAGAGTGACAATCTTAGTCATACTTTATTCTAGAATCAGAAGTCCCTTTACCTTAAAAAATTCTTCTGTGACCTACATGAAATACTTCCTCCTCTGAAAGCTCCTTGCTATGACTTTGTGAGACCCAACCTGTAACAGAATTAATAGATTTCTCCCTCTACTCCCTTAGCCCATTGTACTCACCATATGTCAGTAGGGCCAGTCTAATTAAGTAGGTAAGCATTTGTCTTTATTGGTCTTTGAGCCTTCTTTATTAGAATGCATTGCATAGTCTTTATGTCCCCACTATACAGAGCACAACATCTTATAACTAGTACATGCTTAATAAGTATTCACCAAATGATGAGTTTGAATGCCAGAATTCACCTGTATGTAATAGCAGCCACAGTCCATCTTTCATTCAGTCTATTGTGCAGCTAACATTTACTGAGTATTGGAAATAAAAAGAATGAATAAAGCACACATTCACCCTGGTGGGACTTCAAGTCTGGGAAAAGAGAAAGACATATTTAAGGAGATGAGCTAATAGCTTGATGTAGGGCATAAAGAGAGCTGGTATATACAGAAGGTGTCACAGGTGAGAGGATATGAGTTGAGTCTGTGACAGTGTTAAGAATAATGGCATCAACAGTCAGCTGCATTGAAGACAGTAACAACAGCAGCTTCCATTACTTGAGTTTGGCTAAGATATTGAATCTGTGATATGCTACATATTCCCCCCCCCCCCCCCCCCCCCCCCCCCCCCCAATACACAGCATTTCAGGAGATTCAATTAAGGATCTTGATGTTACCAAATTGATGCTTTCCAAACCAATTTAGTTTTAAGAAATAAAATTGCAAACTAGCTTGTGAGCCTTATAGAAATGAAACAAGTGAGGAAGTAGTATTTAGAATGAAGAGTAAAGTAATAAGACAGTTAAGCTGGAAGGTCTTGCAATGTATAGTTGGATCCTGGAGTTTCTTGGGCAGCCCTGATTAAACTCACACTGAGAGAAGAACGAATTCTCACTGCTAACCTGAAGGCTGAAGATATCAGCTTGAAGATTTCCTGCAGCTCCATTTAGCTCAGTGGCTGGGAAATGGGATTCAGATTTTGGGAATGCATGACTCAGGCTTGTGCTATAATGTGGCGGTTCCTCAGATGTGTTTGATGAGTTGGCTTTTCAGACTAGGTTTCATTTATGTCTTTATGTAAACTCAAGGTCCTTGGATAGAATACTGAAACAGACTATCATCATTTAAAGGAGCTGGAGTTAAAATAGCTTATTCTCAATACTTATTTTAACAATTCACTGACTTTTTGACTCAAATGATGATGGTATCACTTTACTGCAAGTGAATAGATGGTGATTTTGTTCTGTGAATTAAAATGTGTTTGAACAGACTTATTAATGCAAATGAATTAACAATTTAAAAATATTCAGAGGTAAAAAAATACTCAGAAGTATCTGAGGCACTAGGAGAGCAAAATATGTGACTGTCAAACCACCATTTCAGCTTCCTCATTTTTAATAAAGTCATAGTGATTGAAAGATGAATACGATCAGTCCTCAACTGTCTTGCAAGGAAACTTGTGCTGTCATGGATTGACAATATATTTGAACTGTGTTCTGACTTGCTACTTTTTGAAATTCAGTCTTTCACCTCTACTATCTCAGTCTTACACAAAAATGAAAGAGGGATGATTTTCCCAGGAAGACAGTGTTCATTTCAGTTAATTTCAAATGAAACATATCCCCCTTGTGAAAGCCAAACTCGAGACTAATGTCCCTTCTAGTACCCCTCTCAGAGCCTTGTAATAGGAATAAATGATGTATCTCTCTGTAGCTTTCTGAGACGTTGTACTTTCTTTCAGTAGAGACAAGAATCTTAAAATTCTCCTAAAGTATCTTTTGGAGCTTTTTGAAAGAGAATTGTAAAATTATAATTAAAACTTTAGAGGCATAGAATTTATGATTTCTTCTTGATTGGGAAGAATGATACGGAATAAAATCGTATTCTATTGTAACCTGGAACTTTAAAAAATGTCAGTGTTTGGTAGTAATTTATATTAAAAATAGTGAAATAGTCCTTTTGAAGGGATTGTTTTCACTTATTTTACATGCAGTTAGGTCCTTGAAATAAAAAGAATTTTAAATCTTTAAGTGATCATAAGATTTTAAAGCAGTTTGGGGTCCCCATGAAGACAGAATTTTGGGACTGCTGGTTTGGTGTTTACTTAGGAACCACAACATCTAGGGAAATAGAATACAGATCCTGTTCACATTCTTTCCTTTGGTGATGCTCATTGCCCTAATTAGGTGCATGATCAGAAGTTGAACAAAAATCTTAACATATTGTTATATATATATATTTTTAAATGTGTGTTTTCTTTTTTTATATTTGCTTTAGGGAGCAGCCTTTAAAAGCTGAAAGATGAAAGCTCCGATTCCACACTTGATTCTCTTATATGCTACTTTTACTCAGAGTTTGAAGGTTGTGACCAAAAGAGGCTCTGGTAAGCAGTGTATATTCCTTTACTTTCATTTTTATGGCTTAAAGTGATGGTGCTACATTCAAACATGTGCCATTTGTGGAAAGAATGAAAATGAAGCGGGGCTCCATGTTGTAGAAATACTGCAGACATATCTTGAAATGAATGGAGCTTATAGGGAATTAGAAAGGTGGGACTAGGTTGAAAAAAATGAGGTTTATATCATTAATTACTATGAATTTGAATGGATTCAATACCAAAAGCTTGTATTTTTACTTCATTTTATAGTGTGATTTTCAACATTCTTTTATAAAGAGTGTCATTTTAACTTGTGCGTGGAAATATTGTGATTCAGTTTCATGTTAACTATACTGTTACCATTTCAGTATCAGCTATGCTTAGGGCAGATTCTTTTTAAGGGTATACTTAAACTGATTTGCTGGATTATTTCACAGGTATTTAAAGAAAGTACCAGAGTTGGTTAAGAAAATGTCATGGGGAAACATCCTAGTATGTTAATAGGAAACATACTATAGTATGTTAATAGGTAAAGTAGAATGGTAATATGAAAGGAGCTGCTAAAAAGAATAATTTGGAAACTTAGGGAAAAATTTACATGTTACAAGACATCATGGTTTTCAGCTGACAGTTGATACTTGGAGTTAGTGAACTTAATGTATGAGGCAATTGAATAAATACTATTACTGATTTGAAGTTGTATTTTATCTAATAAGTCACTCATAATACAAAGCCTTGCCACACTCACATTTTATGTGGAGTTACAGAATTTTTGAAGCTATACTTTTGAATATAATGGAGAAAGAAATGTATTGTGTTTAGCTGCTAGAACTAGAATGTGTTGTATATTAGTTCTAGAAAGAGTGTGGGAAAAAGAGATAATGTGCAAGAGGCCACAAGGTATTGGGATTATCAAGAATTGCATTAACCAAAATATCTTTGGAATCAGAAAGGAGAGGGAATGAAAGGGCCCAGGTGGGGCTATAGTAACCATTTTCAGTCCCTTAGGTTGAGAGGCTTCAAACTCAAATTGATTATCTGAAAAGGCCACATGCAAAGGAAGTAGAGAACAAGTCTGCTCTCATGAGCAGCCCCCTTCCCTTGGGAGAGTGTGGGAAGAAATTGAGGGGTACTTCTGCACGGACTAGGAGATGGTACAGGGTTGAGAGTTGAAGGAATTTTACTGAGCCTCTTGACTCTAGAACTTTTTGGCTATTGTACAGCTGTTGAATCTGTCATTGATGTGGTTGTAGACAATCTGAAAAAAGAGTATTTTTATGTTGATAGATTGTTTCATAGGTTGCTCTTGATGGATTTTTTTTTTAATGAGAGAAAACTCTAGAGCAGAGTTATGATGCAGTAGCTTTTGTAATTTGGGTGGGTTATTGGCAATTACCAGATGTTTTGATGCTTTGCTGCTTGCACAGAAAGTTGAGCATTTGTTAGGGAATTAGAGTAGGTAGAAGGGAGAGCAAGTCATGATGGAAGCTGATAATTTCTACAAAATTGATAATTTCTACAATGGCCATTCACGTTAAAAGCACTTAACATGGATCTTTGAGATTCTGGCCGCATAGAAGAGAAACATTTAACTGTATACCTATTATAGTAAAAGGAAACTATTTAAACTAGAAATATTAATTGAATCTTAACTTATTTTTTTCTGCTTATACTTGATAATACAAATGTTTTTTTTCAGGTATTTTTACGTATGTCAGATTTAAGATGTACATATTGAAGTGCAAATGTAACTTTTTCCCCACCATCACATAGTGGTGATGGGCCAATTTTATATAACCTCTACTTTGGGGGAAAAACTTTTATTAAATTGGGATTTATTTTGTTTGTTAGAGTAATATGGGAGCAGAGCTAGAAATGTGGGACAATTGGAAAATTAATTTCTCCTTTTGCTCCAGAGACCTGAGAAAACTCAATGACCTGTCTCAGAATCAATTTTTATTTTAATGATATAATTATTTTAGGAGAGTGATAATAAAATGCTGTTCTCAGTTTGGCAGAAGTTCTGAGACCTTGTTCTCCTCTATTTACAAATATAGTTGTCAAATAGCTACTTATACGTCCCAAGCCAAATGTGTTTTCTGTATCCTAATATAAAAATGATAAATAAGGCAGATACTGAGATTTGATTTGTTTACTTTTCTGAATAATGTGAATTAAGACAGCTTCTCTCAGTATCTGTGTTGAGACCCAGCTGGATGAAAGTTTGTTCGTTTGATTTTTGAATATTAAGTGTGCAGTTTAGGACTAAATACTATAACTTTACCCATATACTTTCATAGCCGGCACTTATTTCAGCTGACGCCTGTTACCATGGTAGCTTTCTTGAGAGAAGCAGATATGTAGCTTACTGAAGGGCGTCATTACTGATCTCCATAGATCAAGTAGAAGAGGAGTGCACTTGGCATCTTCTCCTTAAAAGATTAATGGCTCAGTCTTCACGCCCAGCCCAACCTCTAAAAAAAATCAGAGGCACCAAGGCCAGGGAATAAAAATCAATTTTTGATATTTGATGTCGCATATTAACTGAGAGGGCTACTTATCCTCCTCCTTCTTCCCTCTCATCTTTTAATTCTTTTTTTTTAGTTTTAGAAATCTTTTTGAAAATTCAGTAAACATGATTCAGAACCCAGTGCATTTCATGTGTCTTTTCCTAGAATATAATTTTTAATGGACTGTGAGTACTAGAACACCAGAACTAGATATTTTAATAACCAAGAGCGTATTAAATATGGTTGTAATACACAGAATACTGTTAAGTTTTTCTGCATCGAATTACTTGTGTATAGCATTGACTTTAGAGAAACACATATGGTCATTCCATAAATATGCAGAAGTAGATATTTGTTTCTCATTATTGGAACTAATTTGAAAGCAATGGGAGCTCTTCATAAACAAGCTGGAGGTGTATTATTTTTATCATATCGCCTTACACCCCCAGTGTTCTGAATTTGACGAACAAATTAAATACAATGCAGTTATGTCATCATAACATCCTTGATTGAAATATTAAAAATTCACTTTTATGAATGTTTGGTTTAAATATCACTTCGGGTATGCATTTAACAGTCAAGAATTAAATCTGGTGTCTCAGGTCATGGTATAAAGTTTTGCCTACATTTAGAATGAAGGCCTTTAACATCAGTGGCAGCAGCTATTCACCCTTTGTAGCCAACAGATTTTCTTTTGGAATAATTTTCTACCTTGTTTTTAGTTTTTATAAGCAGCACTTGAAGAAAGAGGCCAAGACTATCAGTAATACCCATTCTCCTCTAGTTTACGAAGCATTGTAGCATTTCAGTAAATGAACATTTGAATTGCTGTCATTTGTAGAATGCTGTACAAAAAAAGCACATGTAAAGTGGATGCTTGCTTGGAGAGTCTTTATCTTTACCACTTTAGAAAGGCGGGCTTAATGTTTTTGTTAGTTGGTGTGTGTGTGTGTGTGTGTGTGTGTGTCCTTCTCTCCTCCTCTCCTCCCTTTCCCTTTTTTCTTTCCTTTTTCCTTCTTGCATTTCATCTTTTCCTCTTCTTTGCTGCTTCCTCTCTGATTTCTTCTCTTTTCCTCCCTTCCCTCCCTCCTTCCTTCTTTTTTGTTAGTGTATTTGTCTACAAAAAGAGAATCTATTTTCATATTCCCACTGCGTCCTTGTGGACCTTTTTTTTAAACTACAAAAATATGATTATTACCTTGTTTGAAGGGTTAAAGTCCATGAAACAATATGTCTTTACAAGATTATTACAAGAGTATAGTATGGTCTCTGTTAATATTGGGTGTTAATTTTTTTTGTGTGTGTGTGTAATTAAGAGCATTTGGGATACGATTCAGGGACAGGAAAGTAATGTAAACTATTGAAGGACTGTTATGTACAAAGTATGAGAAGAGTATCTTTGGGGAACTAAAGCATGAGTTGTGATTTGGCCCAAGACTTCGGGTCACTGAATATAAATGAAGCTAGAGGGACCTGGATATTGAGACTAGGGAAAAGAAATGGATCCTGACCCTCTGTTTGTTTTTCTTTGCTCTCATACCCATCTCTAAAATCAAGATTGGGAGTGCAAGTACCATGATTTATATATGCTTATAGCCTCTAAAGTGTCACATATGGTATGTATTTCCAAATCTGGGTTCAATAAAATGTCTTCATGAAATAATGATTAAATGAATGAATGAATGAGTGACTTCAGTGTTTAGGCTGGTAAGGATGCTACAAAAACAGTATTAGAAAAATAGAGGTAAAATAAAATAAAGAGGCATTTAGGAAAGACTTTTTTTTTCTTAAAGAGAAATTAGTATAATGTACAATATGAGGCTATTGAAAGCAAAAGATGGAATAAGCAATATACAAGACAAACTAAGGGTTTATATGGAGACAGTGAACCTTTGTAAATCATGAGTGTTCTCATGAGCTTGAAGTAAGGCTCAAAATCTTCTAGAAGTAAAGGAAAATGATTTTTAAAATATTACTGGGTTGAAATTGTACTACATTTGGTGCTGCTTTAAAGAAGTATTGTTATTATGCAGACATTTTTTGTTTTAATGGTATTGCTCAGTATAGACCACCATGAAAAGGGTGTAGTTCATGATTGCTGAAACACAATAAATAAGCAACAGGCTTTAGTGTAGAACAAATATTCACAATTTTTAGAGCATATGGGAAATAGTAAGTGTCTATATTACTGTAAACCAAAGGGTACAACTTATTCTAGAAGGTATTTAAGATGTGTAAAAGCTACCTAAAGCAACCCTCTATTAGAACATAAAAGGATTACCACAGGGAGTGTAACTTCTTTTCATTCTAGAACCTGACAGTGGACACCTGTTTGTGTAAACTGATTTAGATGCAGTTCTTCCTGACATCAGGAGGAAGTCTCAAGAGGTTTTCCTCGACTAGTAACTCTAAGCCCAAATAATTTATATAAGATGAGGGTAGTTAAATCATCAAAGATACAGTTTAAGTTCTAATCTTTGTATTTGTTATTTCCAGATCTTCATTTCTTTAAGTGAAATAAATTATACTACTCTGTAAAGAAATTGAGATTTAACTGAACAGGAGTGAGAAGTTTGGCGGGGTGTTTCCATCTTATGCCAATGTGATTTATGTGCTGCAGCTCTCCGGGGCATTCCAGGAAGTCAATGAGCTTAATTCCGCATGATTAAGAGACAGCCTAGTCCCCCAGCATCTGCCTTTTATTATGTTAGCATGTGTTTATTCTCAGTTTGTCAAATATGTCAAAAAGTATGAAGCATTTCTCTTATTTTTCCTTCGGGATAGCTGATAAGACCAAACTTCTGAGGCTTTGTTTCTTTACTTTTTGAAGGAAAAATAATATACTTTATTTTTTCTTGGAAAAAGATCTCCCTTTTGTATTTACCTTGTTTTTATAAAAAATTTTTGAAATTGGATGTAGAATAATTTTTTTGTTCTTTTGAAATGATGTCTTGAATTAGAGCAAGTCTAACAAACAAATGGAATTTATCCCTGACAAAATTATCTAGTATATTTGTTTAATAATCACCTGATATCTCTCAGAATTTCACCATAAACTTGTTCACTTTTAGTTGTCAGTACAATTTTATATAGAGTTGGTATAGATTAAGGCCATTTGTGGAGACTGATGCCTGACTCATGGTAAATTTACATGGAGAAGATAAAAATCAATATGGACGAATCTCAGAAGTTAAAAAGGGTTTAAATGGAAGGGGGATATTCCAAGTTAATAAATATGTCAGTGTGACAGTGTATCAAAAGGGTAATAAAAGATATATCCTACTATGTATTTAAAGGGAAAAGTGAGGGGTAGAGGCAGAAGTGAGGAGCCAGTCACTTGTGGGCATTTTATATCCTGTTAAGAAATTGATGCTCATTCTAGAGATGGCACAGAGATAGCTGCTGGTGGACTAGTAGATGAGCACCTGATCCAGGCCGAGTCTACTGTAGGCTTGAAGATGATCCATGAGGTGGCTTGGAAATTAGGGACACTTTTGTATTAGTGTCCTGTTGCTGCTTTCACAAAGAAGCAAAAATTCAGTGTCTTAAAGCAACACAGATTTTTCATTTCATGACTGTAGAGGTCAGATGTCTGAAATAGGCTGGCAGGACTGTGTCTTTTGTGCAGGCTCTAGAAGATAATCTGTTTTCAGTGCCTTGTACAGCTTCCATTGGCTACCTGCATTTTCTGGCTCCTGGTCCCCAATCATTGCAACCTCTGCTTATGATATCACATCTCTTTCTGTGGCTCTCACTGCCCTCCACCTTCCTATTTTCCTTATAAAAGGCCCTTGTAATTGCATTGGAACTGCATAGGTAATCCAGGAAAATCTCATCATCTCTAGATCCTTGATTTACTCTGACCTACAAAGCCCCCTTTGTTGTGTCACATAACCAAGTCAGATGTTCAGGGATTATGATGTGTCCATCTTTGGGGGAGGTGGGTGCATTATTCTGTCACCATGACTGATGATTACTCAAGTTAGTCAAGTAAACTTACTCTTGCATTTGAACTAGAGATTC
Organism: Hyaena hyaena; assembly: GCF_003009895.1. Lineage (NCBI taxonomy): Eukaryota > Metazoa > Chordata > Mammalia > Carnivora > Hyaenidae > Hyaena > Hyaena hyaena. The sequence continues at coordinate 35,893 of NW_024081155.1, forward strand.
GAGAAAGGGCAGTCAGTCAAGAGCTAGAAAGGAATGGAGAAAGTTAAAATTTGTTTTTCCTGAAGGGGCTGTGGGATCTGTAGCCTATGAAAAAAGAGAAGGAGTAGGGGAGAAAAGGAGGAAAGGGGGGAAAACAGGGTAGAGAGACAGGAATGGAGATAGGCAAGAAGAAAGAGAAGAAGGGGTCTGGTGATGCTTTTGAACTTGATAATTTTTAAGTTTCAAATGCACCTCACAAATGTGCTGTTAAAAATATCCCCCCTTTCTTGTTGTATCTTAAAGGAGTCTGTGTTCATTTCAACCCACACTGCCTGACACAAAAATGATTTCCTGACTCAAAGTGACAGCAGTGAGAACAGGAAAAAGGAAGGAGCAACTTTCAAGCTAGAATTCATTGTGTTTGATAATTACATGGACATTTGAAAAATAATGGTAGAGAAAATAATTCTGTAATAGGATTAGATGCCATCTATCATATTAAAGGTTTCCAAAGAACAGAAACGCAAGAGGACCACTTATTTAAATAAAACAGTAGGGAAGTCTTTGTGATTAAGCTGAAGCCCCAAAAGTGGATTGAGCATAGAGTATGAAAAGTTTCATGTGTCTTGCCAGGGGATATTGGATTTTATCTTGTAGAACAAAAAGTTTTCCCTGAGATATTTAATTACTTTGCAAATCCCTTTAGTAGTAAATTCCATCTGTGAGGTTGGGCCTCGGATTTGGCAGATCTTTTCATTGTGGTGTCTTATATACACTATAAAGATGAAACTCCTTGATAGATATGCAATAGTGCTGCACAAATGTTTGTACTAGTCCATCATTGAAGCTCCCTTTACAGAGAAGAAAAAACACAAACAGTCAAGCTATGAAGGCTCACACATGACAGTGGCATGGTCAGAGTTTTTTTTTTTTTAATGTTTTATTTATTTCTAGGAGAGAGAGAGAGAGAGAGAGACAGCGTGAGCAGGGGAGGGTCAGAGAGAGAGGGAGTCACAGACTGAAACAGGCTCCAGGCTCTGAGCTGGCAGTCAGCACAGAGCCCGACGCGGGGCTCGAACCCACGAATTGCGAGATCATGACCTAAGTGAAAGTCGGACGCCCAACCGACTAAGCCACCCAGGCGCCCCTGGTCAGAGTTGTTTTTGAACAGAGAGTACTCCCTATAGGAAAGACTGTATTGGGATTCCAGAGTGCTTAGGCAGGGAGACAATAAAAGTTGTACTGAGGCTACACTAAGGGCCTGAAAAGCAAAGGACTGAAAACATGTTTCTTTAGAAAAGTAAATGGGACCAAGTGAATATTTAGAGAAAGAATGTGAAATAATGTGAAAAGAAGTTATTTTGAGAGTGTTGCCACTTAGGAGGATGGGCATTTCTTTTTCAGAGAGGAGATGGAATGAGTTCAGTTTGGAACATATGAGCTGTGGCAGTCACTGAAAATATTCAGGTGATGGATTTATTGGTCTCGAGTTATATAACTAGTTTCCTGTGGCTGCCATGACAAATTACCACAAAGTGGGTAACTTAAAACAGTAGAAATCTATTCCCTCACAGTTCTGGAAGTTCCATTCACCATCAGAGTGTCGTTAATGCCACATTCCTTCTGAAGGCTCCATGAGGCAATCCTTCCTTGCCTCTTATAGCTTCTGGTGTTTTCAGGTCTTCCTTGCTTTGTGTCTGCATAGTTCCAGTCTCTCTGCCTACATCTTCAAATGGCCTTCTCTTCTGTATCTCTAATCTCCCCATGCTCTTCTCTTATAAAGACACTTGTCAGGAGATTTAGGGTCTCCTTCAATAATCTAGGATGATCTTGAGATCAGAGAGTTATTGTCAGATTTTAAATATCTGTGTGTTTGTGTGTGTGTGTGTAAACAAAATCAGTATAAGCGCTGTTTATTTTATAAAGTTTGCTTAACCCTTAGATGTTATTATTTTTTTGATTTTGGTAAAACAAGTATAAACCTCTTGGTTATCCATGATAATGAGAATGATTGTACTATAGAAAGGATAAAATTTCTCCAACCACAAATCCTTTTACTTAGATTTGAAAGATTTTTGCCTAGACTAATCTAAAGGTAGGGTAATACTGATTCAACTTTCATTCCCTTATTTCATACAAACAAATTGTAAAGGTAGCTTGCAAGAGTAATAAAGTATGTCCTGGTCAATCCTCATGTTAACTTTTGTAAGCTGTCAGCCATTTCTACAGACAACTGATAGTGACATGCCAACTTTTTTCTACACTGACAATGACTAAAAACACATGTTTTGAGTTATTTTCCCCGAAGTAGTTACAGAATTTGAAATTAAGAAACTTGGATTTCAATACAGTTTTGTTGATTGGGACACATCCTTGAATCTTTCAGACCTTGGTTTTCTTTTCATAAATTAAAATTTTTGAGCTATATCATCATCAGTAGAAATAGAAGTTTATCCTTTTGGTTTTTTCACAAACATTTATTGAACACCATTGCATACTCAGTACATAAAATGACACTTTTTCTTCTGTAACATATTGTACATATTTACAAATTGATCAAACAGATTTAGATGGCCAGATTTTGTAGTCAGAACACTCTCTGGCTACATTTAACTTCATGTTACACAAATTGTTCTAACACTATAGAGTAAAGGGTATCATCAGTTTAAAACAAAGGTTCAATTAAGAAATAATTTTTTTCGTTTAAGAAGCACATGCCATATAGTTAGAACAGTTAAAAAAAGATAAGGTACTTTTCCTTGGAGGTAGTGATGTGTCTAAGTGAAATTAGGTTTAGGGTTGGCAGTTCACAGTACTTAAACCGTTGTAGCCTGTTTTTGCTTATTTGTGGCAGATTTCCATTTGTAGAGTTGTAATCTCTTAAGATATTTAGAGTACTGCCTTGCATGGAAAATGGTGCTTTAAGGCAATTACAGTGGATAACTTTGTCAACTTTTATAATCCTGTGGGTTATATATAATCATTTCTTTAAAAAGTGTCTGTCTATAACCCTCTTGTGGGCATCCTAAACACTATTCAGTTACCATTTGTATTTTACTAACTGTACTAAAATTTTTCCCAATTAATATTACTGCCTGGATTTCTGTAAAGTTCTTTTGTTGACATTTTACTTTGATTACTAAAGGCATATTCCATTTACTTTTTATTTTATATGACTTAAACATGTTGTGAATGATAAAGGAAAATTATTTTCATCACATATGAAAAAAGGATTTCCATACTCTGAGGAATTCATAGTTATTCTGCAATATATTTTGCCAGCAGGAAAAAAAAAAAGAACAATTTCAACTTGAAAAAAAGATTATTCCAGTTTTTCCTATAAAGTAATTGGATGAACTCTCCAATGCCATCTGGTGGCTTTACAGAGTTGGTGAAAATACAGGAATAAATATAAAGGAGAAAATAAATATGGAAAGAAAATTTCTAATGAATTATTGTTCAGAAGTTATTTTAGTTGAATTTAATTATTTTCCAACCTCGATTTTTTATAATTTATTGCCTTAAGTTTCAAGAAAAATAAATAGAGTTCTGTTCTTTCTTGGGTACTTTTTATAATAGAAATTTTCACTGAATTAAAAAAAAATTTAATGTTTATTTTTAAGAGAGAGACAGAGACAGAGACAGCACAAGCTGGGGAGAGGCAGAGAGAGAGAGGGAGACACAGAATCTGAAACAGACTCTAGGCTCTGAGCTGTCAGCACAGAGCCTGATGCGGGGCTCAAACCCACAAACTGAGATCATGACCTGAGCAGAAGTCGGATGCTTAACAGACTAAGCCACCCAGGCGCCCCCTTTTTAAAAAAAAATTTTTCCATTGAATTTTTTAAGGAGACAGAAAAGATACTGTATTTTAGCAATATAATCATGTCAGCCTGTAACCCTATATTATCAGAGTTCAAGTTATGTACACAAGTACATTCATAATATAAAGTACTAAAAAAAATCCTTCTTGGAATATGTTGCTGCCATTAAGGTCTTGTCACCATAATGATTCAGGTATTAAAAGGTGAAAGTCAGTAAAGATTTTCCAGTTGTTCACTAAGCTATTTACGAGCAACTGGTAGAAATAAGGAAATGAAGAATATGGGAGAATGCCTCTGTGCTAAACTGTTTAGGTTTTCTTGATTTCCTAGAGGACTGGGCATGGAATATGAGGTGGAGAATCCTAAGTATAGTAAGGATAATAAATGTAAAGTACTAAATTACCAGGAAAAGTTACCCTGAAAAATCACTTGCCCTTACCTGCATATCCTAAAAGAAGGAGGTCCAAATTGGAAAGAAATCCATGGTTGGCCATGTTTCATTTTTTTTAAAGTAAAATTTCAAAAAGGCTTTAGATTTTCTAAAGTATCTTATCAAATTAAAAGAATATCTTACACATACACAAATACTAACATACAATCTATTTTTTCAAGCAGTCTTTGTAAACTTTGAAGATAATTTCCAACTCTTACCAGTTATGAGTACTTCTATATAATGCCTGCAGCTGTATTTGTTAGTTTCTTTTAAGGTTTTATGCATTTTTGACCTAATGTCACGTGGAAGCTCCTTTGTTTTCCCAATGGACAAATTAATAGATTCTGTACATAATTGTTAACAAACATGTATTGAATTCCTACTGTAGTATACAGTCAGAAACACTGACTGACATCAGTTATGCCTAGATACAAAAGAGGTTAAGGTACTTGGTTTTAGAGATTTGAATTTTGGATTCCTTATTTTAACAACTAAATTATAGGAAGTTTTAGTAAAGGAAACAAGGTAAAATGATTTACCACTGTTAGGTTTGATCACTTCATTCTTTTCCATATCCATGAATTGTATTCTGAAAATTATTTATACTATTTCCCCATAGCTTTGGTGATTATTGCTTTGGGAAAATGTGGAATACTTATTTTTGTAGCTGCATGCTTTTTCACATTATAAAACTCACGTATCTATCATAACTTTGGAACTGATCATGCTACAGGCACTGTTCTTTCATATTCACTAGACCGTTATAGTTTCTCCTTTATATTTAGCAAGTATTTTCACACAGAACACACTATAAACAAACCATTTGAATGGATTCTCTGGGGGATTAAAATGAATAACCTACCCTCTCATATATACTGTCTCTATTGTTAAAGATCTTGCAAAAGAAATACGCGATATGAGATACACTAGTGTATCAGTTTCCTACATTCCTTGCCTTGTAGCTCCTTCCTGAACTCACATCCAGTGACCTGTCTTAAAGACTCATTCTTTGACCTCTCATTTCATTGTCACAAATCCTTTTCTGATTCTGACTCTGCTGCTTTCCTGTCGTAAGGATCCTTTTGATTACAGTTAGAATCTACAGTCTAGAATACTCTTTCCATCTCCAGATCCTTAATCACATCTGCAGAATCACTTTTGCCATATAAGGTAACATTGACAGGTTCTGGCAATTAGGATGTGCAAACCTTGGGGCGCCTGGGTGGCTCAGTCGGTTAAGCATCTGACTTTGGCTCAGGTCATGGTCTCATCGTTCGTGGGTTCAAGCCCCACGTTGGGCTCAGTGCTGACAGCTAGCTCAGAGCATGGAGCCTGCTTCAGATTCTGTGTCTCCCTCTCTCTCTGACCCTCCCCTGCTCACGCTGTCTCTATCTCTCTCTCAAAAATAAATGAAAAACGTTAAGAAAAAAGGATGTGCAAATTTTGGGGGTGGGAGGGCATTCTGTGTATCACAGACATACACCACAGTACTTTTTACAAGAAAAAGTGTGATATAGTTGGAATACTTGTACAGGTGGGCACAACATGTGTGAAAGGAAGGAGTAGGTCAGGGGAAAAGTGGAAAAAGGTAAATGGGAGCTGTATCACAAAGGGCTTTGTATGACGTCACAATAAATGTGAATATTATCTTATAGGAAGCAATGAACTACTAAAGGAATTGAAACGGTTGTGTGTCAGGAGTAACCTCACTAGGTAGATTGGAAATATCCCTGAGACCAGAGGGTGGGAAATGAGGCCAGCAGTCTAGGCCAGGAAGTTCTGAATTGAGGCAGTAGCATTAAGGGACAGAAAGGAAGATGCAGATTTAGACATAGAATTAATAAGAACTAGTGGCTGATTGTACAAGTGGAGAGAGGGAGAGGTGAAAGGTGATTTCAGTTGCTTTTATTAAATTTAAAGTTCTCTTGAGAATTAATAACTACAGTTGTATTTCTAGACTGTATTCTTCCTGCAAAGATACAGTTTTAGTTTTCAATATGATAGATCTTTTGTGGTTTGGCTTTAGACCTACCGACTGTACATCTGACATAAAAGTCTAGGTTTTGGAGCTAAATCCCTCTTTTGTAGTCGATCTCTCACACAGAGCATCTTCCTAAAGCCAGTATTTACTCCTCATAGTTCTTTCAGGTTTCTTCTATCATATGTGCTTGTAATGGAGGATTATATAAATGACTGTGTCTTCCTTTGCTAATTTCATTGAAATACCTCAAAGGAACATAGGGGTATTTTTTAAAGTTTTAGGCTTTTTAAAAATATAACATAACATATGCATACCATCATGCATATACACACATGCACCCATGTATACATACATGATTATTCACAAAACACATTTATCAAGGAACTATTATGTGCCAGGTGCTGAGGGTTCAGAAATGATTAGCGCATGCGATTGCTGTATATTTTAATATCTGTGTTTTATTTTCCCAACTAAATAGTAGAGGCTCATTGAGTGTAAAAATCTCTTATAAGTGCTTATGTATATATCTTTTAGAATCAGTGTGCTTAAAAGAGTTACTGCCTAATTAGTGCTCAATATGTATTTGTATTTGATTGCTGGATTTAAGCATATTGATGAATCTTATCACAACACTCTGTATTTTCCCATGACAATCTATGTGCATAACTCCTCCCTGATAACAGAAGCTCCTTGAGGAATGATCTCTATGTATTTTAACTTCATTATCTTTTTTTAAGTTTATTTATATTTATTTTGAGAGAGAGAGTGAGGGACGGAGGGAGGGAGGGAGAGGGGATGGAGGGAGCAGGGGTAGAGGGAGATGGGAGGACAGAAGATCCCAAGCAGGCTCTGCACTGTCAGCACAGAGCCTCTTGTGGGGCTCAAACTCACAAACCATGAGATCATGGCCTGAGCCGAAGTCAGATGCTTAACCGAGTAAGCTACCCAGGTGCCCCATGATTTCAGGATCTTTACAAACCCTCACCCAGGGCCTTACCCACAACACTCTATGACCAATTGTCACATGAACAAATGAATGAATTTAACTTACATGAAATGCATAGTTTACTGGAGTTTACATTTCTCTGGAAAGGGAGAATTAAATATGATCTTTAGTGTCCAGGTGATCTGACACTTCATGGCTATTGTACATAATTCTCTGCTGGAATTGTAATAACTGAAGCCAGAAGCCCAGAGACGACCCTGGGTTGTGGATCATGAGATGGCATCTCTTCTGCTCACAAGGGGAGCTTTCAGTTACTTCATTGTAATGGGAATTGTGCAACTTTTTCTTCCTTCTTATCCATGGAATTTTTGCCACATGTATGCATGTGTTGGTCAGTCCATGTGAAGGAGGACTAGATGCACAAAATGAACCGTGCATGGAAGGGTGCCTGCCAGGAGTGGGGCGTGAGCCAGAGCAGCTGCTCAGTGCCTCCATGTCTCCTAAGACAGATCACAGCGAGCCCTAGGAATGCTGGGGAATAGAAGTGGCCTACAACATTGAGGGTGTTTTATTTTAATTCTGAACATGAATTAGTTCAATTTGGCAACTTGCACATTCATTCTGCCACTCTGTAACTGACATGCCGCTTTGCCATGAGCAGTGGTGACTTACTGTTTGTTTCAAAGACATGTTTTTGCTTCTTTGGGAGACGTGCTTAGTTTGTTTTGTTCAATTTTTAATGATACATGATTTTATTTTAAATTTCTTTGGAAACTGCTTTGTATCCTAGGGTTTCCGGCTTTCTATGAATTGAGGGGAGGTTATTACCTTCTAAGTTTTCAATTACGAACACAAAGCAAGTTTGGAAGCTCCGTTGGGATCTTGTAAACCCTCTCAAAGCATGTTCTGAATGAGACAATTTTTGTGCAACTGGCTCTAATTGTCTGAGATGAGACAATCTACAGAAGCTGATTGGAGAGAGTCTCATTCTGCAGCATGCCTGGGGTTGATACAACAATATTTTTTTCTTTGGATTCTTTTTGTTTGTTTTATTTTTGAAGGTTTCTTTTTGTTTGGTCCCCTCTTTCAGTACATAGTATTTTTAAGGGATATTTTCTCAATTTTAACTTACTTATTCTCCAAAGATAAAGTTCATGCTTTGGGTTTATATATATATATATATATATATATCCTTCTCAAATTCTGCGTAATGTTCCTAAATCCAGGTCCTTTTTTTAAAATTTAATAAGGAATTAATAATACTGATGACCATGTATCCACTTGTACTTTACCTGCATTTGAGATTGGATTCTGTTTCAATATAATGTTTGTGTTCTGTATTACAGCTGGTAGGTAGAGAATAGTATTTATCCCATTTTCTTTCATATGATCACCCCCTGAGTGATTACACTGTTGACATATTCTGAATTAGACAAGAACATATGCTTGACTAAATTGATGCCTCACATACAAACTTGCATATAATGAGTTTCATTTGTGCAGTTATTTTAATTTTTGAATACGTTCTTTGGTTTTAGTGTTGTTTATGTTTCTTTAAATCTGTTTCTTTATAACTTCAAAGTTAAGACTTCTCTGAAAGTTACAAGCTTAAGCAGTCTTCATATCCTAACTTGAAGACGTCAGGCTCAGTATAATTGAGGAAGAATAGTTAAACATCATTAGTTGTCATTTCATCCTAAATTTGATTTGTAGTTTTTATATTAACTCTAAAAATGGGAAAAATAAAATCATAGTGAGACAGTTTGGATATAATTTAAAAGTTTTCTAGATAGTTCTCTTGCATCAGATTATCATATCTACAAATCTTGTGGTGATGCCAGACATCCAGAGGAAAACTCTGCATTAGGTGGAAGAGAGGAGGTAGCTGAGAGAACAGGGTAGGGCACGTTTATGAGGCAGAATACCTAGTAACGTGAGGATAGAATAGAATCTTCCACCCTCTCCTTCCCGTGCCTAGTGGCACCCTTTGCCATTATACAGTTTTCTCATAAAATCAAACCAATTTTCCTCACAATAGAAAGAGCTGGGAATTATGAAGAAGAGAATGGAAAATGCCTATGGATAAGATGGCTTATGTTGCACATATTCATCTTTTAAAGAAACCTGGAGAAAAAGTGTGAGCCTAGGAAAAATGTTACAGCCAGATGTTTTGAATTAAGGAAAACATCTAAATGCTTTTTGAGATTATTTTTAAATGAGAACACTTGGTTCATGTTGCCATGTGGTTAAGCCACACCATCTGTAAATTAATGTTCAGTGACAAATTACTAAAACTTCTGTTCAAACTTATATTTAATTTAGATGCCTCTATCTCTGAGAATTGAAACACAAAACACAGACGTGAACTTGCATTAATACAGAAATAGTGAGAATCTGGTTTCCCATGTATATGAATATAAGTGCATATTCTATTTTATATAGGTAATTTAAATATTGCTTACATGATCATAAAGTTATATAGTTATAATTGAATTGGAATGGGCCAGTAACCTGTGAGCTTTTAATAAGAAAAAGTTAAATACTTTCTGAAAAACAAATTTGGTATTCATTGGAAGCATATAGATAGGAGGTCTTTTGATCTTATACCCTACTTTGTAACCAAAAAAGAGCTTATATTACCTTTTGCAATTACTGTTTGTAGAGGAAGGAATATATTTATTTCTCTACTATTGCTGCTTTTTTTCAGCATCAGGGAATCAATGAGTAGAATGCTCTTTAGTTGGTATTGTTTTGTTCTTGAATAGCCTAAGTCATTACAGAGATAACACTTTAAAAGAAGTGTTTTTCGAATAAAATATTTTGAAGTGTGCAAATGTAAAAAGTAAATCTATTTTCTGTCAGGTTGTACAAATTCTTCTTAGAACCTTAAAGCTATTTGCTTTTGTAGTGATCGTTTGGTTTGTGGGTTTGTGTGTTTAACAGAACAGGCTGGGGGATTATTGAAATATGATGTAATTCTTCACTTCAAAAAGTAGAAGATCTAATAGTTTTTTTTTCACTTGATACCCATTCAACATAGAATGTTTTGAATTGTCTATGTGCCAGCTGCTGTTCCAGGCACCTGGGATAAAGTGATAGATGCTTTTCACACGCAGAGTACAGCTTAGTGGGTTTAAATCTCTAAGATACTCTCATAATCCTAGATGCTGTGAATAAAATACAACAAGGTGATATGATAGTGAGTGGCAAAGCTCACTATTTGAAATGGGGTGATCAGGAGAAGTCTCATTGAAGGCACACCATTCGAGTTGATATTTGATGACAAATAAAGAGCCCATTATTATAGGAATGTGGCAAAAGCTCATTCAATGTGAAAGGAAGAGTGGATGCCAAAGACACGCAGCAGGAGTGCACATGACATGTATAAGAAATAAAAAGAAGGTCATCATGGCTGGCTGGTAGTGACCAACATTCATACAGTGAATCAAACAGTTTCAAAGGCTATAGAGCAATGATTGGAGGGGTGAAGTGAAACGAAATGTTGGAGAATTTGCTGTTACCCTCTAGGTCATGATTTGGAGCTTGCATTTTATTGTTAGCATAATGTGAAGCCACTGGAATCTAGTAAATGGAAGAAAGATGAGATCTGATTCACATTTTCAAAGATTGATTTGGCTGTGGAGTAAGAAGACATTGAAGTCATCCTAGCAAGAGAGGGCAACTGTCAGGTCTAAATGCAAGATGGAGAGCAAGAGACTAGCTTGGGTGATAGTTGGGAAAGAGAACCAAACAGGACTTGATGTCAGACTGGATGTCACAGATGAGGAATGTACGAGAAATATATAATACATAAGGAGCCATGGATGGCTTCTGAGTTTTTGGAAAAACTGAGTTCATGGTTGAGGCTATTTACTGAGACGGGGCCAAGTAGAGCAGGGAGACGTTACTGTTTTAGGCATATTAAATTTGAGATGCCCTTTCAGAATTTACATGGATTTTTCGAGGAGTCTGCAGGCAGCTCAGTGGACAGGTCAAGATAGGATATCTAAATGGAAGGAGTCACTGCCATTAATTGGTATTTAAAACCATTTTCCTAAATGAGATCACTCAAGCTGAGCATAAGTAGATACAAAAAATAGAGGTTGTAGGATGGGACCCTGGGATACTTCAGCATTTTAGCACTGGCAGACGGAATGGAGTTGTGACAAAAATGGAGTGATTTCATGGGAGTTCAGAGTGATTGAAGAACATGATGTCACATGTATTGAATTGAGCTGAGAAGTGGAATAAGACGAAGATAGAGTATTGTTTGTTGGATTTGGGCATTTATACAACTATTAGTAATGAAAAGCCGAGAATGATCATGAGAAAAAAGTGGTAAGAAAAAAAAAATGGTGGCTAAGTAGAGGCCAAAGGAGCCAACCTTGAAGTCTTCTTTACAGTGTTGGTGTTACACAGCAGCAAGTTAAAAGTCATCTACTATTTTAACATGCTTGTGGAGGTTAATGCTATTCGATATTATGAGATGAAAATGTAGACCAAAGGAAAAGTGAAGAGAATAGAAGCATAGAGCTCAAACTATTTTAGGGAAAAAACTACTTAATATCATGTTGAGTGAAATTTATTCCACAAACCCATATTCCTCATTCCCACTGTCCTATTATATCTATTATGTAATGAAGAGCTGAGTTAATTATTTCTGCCACCTGGATCTAATGAAATTAGATGTGAAGTTTCTGATAGGTACAGATGGCCATTTGAAAAAAAAATTTTTCCCTATCAGCTGGTCAGATCTCATAAGTTAGAATTGTTCAGACTATGAAGTTAATCACCAGCCTTCTACAGATTATAAGCACAGATGACAACTTGTTCAAGCCCAAATAAACTTGTTTTATTTAGATTTAGAACTTAAATAGTATCCAGGTAAGCATACCATGCTGACACATTGTGTTTTAAAACTATGTTTGGTAGAGGTTTAACATACTTGAATTATTTCAACGTAATAAATCTGACACCCCTGTTTCAATTTAATTCAGTAACTTATATGCAAATATGTTAATAGCAAGGTACATATAAAATATAAAACAAAACAAGAATATGATATGTACTAGTTAATAATAAAGCTGCCAATATTACAAAAAAGCTAATAGAAAAGGTGTGGCCTGTTGTAATGAATAATGTGCACCTTTGACAAGTTGTAAAGCATTAATTATCCTAGCAAGGAAATTGGAAATATGTAGTAATGATGGTCAGTTTCCCATTCCTTTTTCACAGAAAGCTGAGCCAGTATTCTCACCCTGAGGACTGCTAGAATCAGGATTTAGATGCCTGTGGGAAGATGCAGCCTACATATTAGGAGTCCACATACACCTCCATGTTCAGATAAAGCAAGGATGACAAAGACATGGCTTGAGTACTTGAGTCGAGGAGATGGGAAAAAAAAAGCTGAACTGGACACAATAATTGGAAATGAATAAACTAAGCCTAGAGATGAGAAATACAGTGATGAGGAATATGTCCAGACCTACATTTTTACCAAATGCAGTGGATATCAGACATCTCACTGTAAAATCGGGCGGAGATAACCTGTTTTTACAAGGCTTAAAATAACCAAAAACTAAGAGAGGAGCAAAAACATACTAAGCATCCTTTAGAAAAATAATGTTGAATTAAATAATGTTGAAGCCTAGAATGTCAGAGATCATCTGATATAACTTCCTCATATGAGGTGAAATAAGTTGCTATTTAGCTGGTTGTGTGGCCTGCTAGTTTAGACCATCAGAGATAATGTGGTATTATCATTGTATGACCTGTTCAGGAGAATTATATGTGGCATAAAGGGAGGTCACATCTGTGGGTTAGAGACCAGTCTTTGTGCGTTACTCCTTCTGCAGGGTGCCAGAATAAAAGGCAGTTGTTGACTAAATGGCATATTTGAATCATAGATATCAGCAACAGTACACCTATTGCACAAAATTTATGTGTTAAGAACCTACTTACTTGCCCACCTATTTAGTTTTTATTAGCTTTGTCTATACAAAATTAAACAACTGATTATGCACAGATTAGGTCAAGCACCTGATTGAATTTCAGAAACCAGAATACACATACTTTAACCTTGCTTTTTTTGGTCTTTCTTAACCTTACTTTTTAATACACTGATACTTATTTTCCATGGCATCATTGTCTGATTAAAGTTGAAGTATCAACCCTTTGGGTTTGGCAAAAGATGTAATTTTGGGCAAACTTAACCATGTATTTTTGGATACTTAACTGTTTTGTACTCCTGGATATATAATATTTGAAATTTTTTGTAAGTAAAATGTCAGATTTTAAGATTTTAAAATATGTTTCCCCTCTCTGGTACTAGTAATATTTTTTCTTTATAAAAGCATTTATCTGTTACTTAATATCGTACATGTTTGTGTTTGCTTAGGAAAATCTAGAAGTGCCTGCCTTTAAAATTTGCTTATAAGCAAATATAAATATATAAGGCTCAATGTATATGATAGATAAATCATCATAAAATGGGATGTGAAAAAATTGAAGACAAACATATTCTCTAAGATTAAAAAAAAAACCCTCAGCAGTTGGAAAGAGATGCTTAAGGGTGATACTGTACATAGTGTCATAAAAGTCTCTGTTGAATGTCATATCCTTAGGCACAATTAATCACCCTAGTCACATCAAGTGTTACTTCTTCCTTCTAACACTTGTCACATTACCCAGTTCTACTTTATTTACATTACTCATGGTCATCAGAAAGCATTTTCTTTACTCATTTACTTGTTTAATGTTCACCTATCTCCATTAAAATGTGAGCTTGTTCATTCCTATATCCCCAGCACCTAGAACAATACCTGGCATATGAGAGATGGTCAGTAAATATAGATGAAATTAATGATAACATTTTTCTTAATTGTAATTTTCACTTAAAAACCCAAGTCCATTTTGATTGATCTCAGGTCTTTGCTGTTAATATCCTTCTAAGCACTGCTTTCACTGCATCCTACAAATTTAGATAAATTGTATTGTTATTTTTATTTAATTCAAAATATTTTTAAAATATTTGAAACTTTGTCTTTGATCATGGATTATTTATTGGTATGTTACTAAATTTTGAAATATTTGGAATTTCCCAGCCATCTTTCTGTTACTGATTTCCAGTTTAATTCCATTGTTGTCTGAGATAATTAATTTAGTGATTTCTATTTTTATAAATTTTGTATGGTGTGTTTTATTACCTAGAATGTGGCGTATCTTGATGAATGTTCCATGTAAGTTTGAGATAAATGTATATTCTGCTGTTGTTGGATGGAATCTTCTATGTCACTGAGTCTTAAATGATTGATAGTGTCATTCATATCATATATACCCTTACTGCTTTTATGCTTAGTCTATTAATTGCTGACTTAAGGGGTATCCAAGTCTCCAAAAATAACAGTGGATTTGTTTATTTTTACTTTCACTTCTATCATGTTTTCACTCTTGTATTGTTAGGATTGTAAGGTGCTGTTGAGAAATTAACCCCTTTATCATTAATTAATGCACCTCTGTATTACAGATGGTTAGCACATTTGGAAGATTGCATTATGTAAAATTAATACATTAAAAAATTTTTTTCCAAATAGTTTATTGTCAAATTAGTTTCCACATAACACCCAGTGGTCATCCCCACAAGTGTCCACATTAAAAATTTTTAATACTTTTAAAATACAGATTTCTTCACAAGTGCTGGGCAGCCAATAGTTTCTGATCTTCTTGCCTTGCCTCTCCCTGTGTGGCATCTCTATCCTATGAAAGAACTGAAGCGAGAGTGATCAGGACACCAGTATTCTTGATTTATTGCTCTTAGGGTAGAGCTTATGTTTATAGAGAGGAGGGAGATGAGTAAAAGAAAGGATGACCCCAACTTCTCAGAGATGTACAAACAAGTAATTTTAGATGCTTTATCTTGGAATTGGAAGGAATGAGAAATACTGGCACCCTGCTCCTTCCAGTGAAATAGAGTAACCTTTTACTGGGAGCTGAGTAGGGAGGGAGGATTATTTTTTTGGACACACCCGCCTGGAATGGAGCTCTCCTCAAGCTGAGCTGAAGGAGGGAATTGTGGGAGGAGTGGAGTGAGTCATGGTTCAAATGTTACTGACTGTCACTGTTTCTACCAAGTTTTAGTGTATTTTTTGAAAGGACATTTCTTTATTTGCTGTATTCCTTCAGTACAATTACCAGATACTTATTTTTTTTTTTTAATAATTTCACCACCTTTGCTTGTTTTACCAGGGAATAGTCTACAGAGCTCCTCACATAATCATTCCAGATGTAGAATTCTCTTTATTAATGGTAGCATAATATATCTTTTTTCTTGTTCTTGTAATCTATGACTCTTTATGTTTTAGGTAGGTTGTTTATTGACAACATATACTTGTATCTTTTTTTATGAATCCACTCTGACAATCATTATTTTTAAAGTTTTAATTGACTATTTCACTTTTAATGTAATTACTGAAATACTTGGATTAATATTCATATACTTGTAACTTTTATATATGTCATATTTGTTATTTTCCCTCTTTTTCTACCTTTCCTCATTATAATTGAGCATTATATATGCTCCATTTCATCTCCTCTCTTAGCATATCAATTATACCTGTTTTCAAAAACAAATTTTAGCCATTTCCCTAGTGTTTGAAATAAATGTCTTTATCTAATTTGAGTCTCCTATCAAATAATACTACACTTCTTCATGTGTAGTGCTGTTATTGTTATTTATAAGAGTATCCAATTCTTCCCTTCTCTTTTTTGACACTGTCGTTTGTGTCACTATCCTCATGTTATAATCACTCAATCCATTTTTACTGTGTTATTAAGTTAAACACTTAATAATTTAGTTAAGATAAGAATAAGAAAAATAAAATACATTATCTTTCCTTATCCATCTCTGATGTTCTTCCTTTCTTCATGTAGAACCTAGTTTTTGACCCATATCATTTTAATTCTTCCTGAAAATTTTTTTCTAATATTTCTTACAGGGAAAGTCTGCTGTACTGAAATACCTCAGGTTTTGTCAGGGAAAGACTTCATTTCTCATTTTGTTTTGAAGTATAATTTCATTGGATAATGACTTCTAGATTGGTGGGAGTTTTTTCTTTCATCCCTTTAAATATGTCACTCTGCTGTCTTTTACTTGCATGGTTTTTGATGCGAAGTTTGCTGTAGTACTTGTCCTTGTTCCTAGAAGATACCCTACCCCAACCATGCCCCACCATGGTTCCTCTTAAAATTTTTCTCTTTGTCTTTGGTTTTCTGCAGTTTGAATATGGTACACCTGGATGTAGCTTTCAAAATACTTATTTGCTGTTCAGTGAGTTTCCTGGACTTAAGATTTCATCTCTGTTACTGGTGTTGGATAATTTTTGGTACTTATTACCTCAAATATTAATTTTCCATTTTCTTTCCTTTCCTTCTTGTAATTCATTTACATGATACCTATTTTGAAATTGTCCCTTGGTTCTTTTCATTTTATTTTATTTTCTCTTTTAGAGAAAGAGGGAGATAGGGGCAGAGAGATGGAGGAGAGAAAGAGAGAATCTTAATCAGGCTCCACATGAGCCCCATATGGGGCTGGATCCCCTGATCCTGGTGTCATGACCTGAGCCAAAATCAAGAGTTGGACTCTCAACTGACTGAGCCACCCAGACGCCCCTATCCCTTGGTTTTCGAATGTTCTTTTCGTTTCATATTTTTTCTCTTGGCATTTTAGTGTGGAAAGTTTTTATGGATCTGTGTTCAATTTTAGTGATTCTTTCCTGGCTTTGTCCAGCCTACTGATGAGCTTATTAAGGGCACACTTCCTTTATGTTATGGTGTTTTTGATTTGTAGTACTTCCATTTGATTATTTCTTAGTTTATATCTTAGTATTTACATTACCCATATTTCTTGCCTTTGCTTACTTTTTTCTTAGAGGCCTTAACATATTAATCGTATTTATTTTAAATTCCTCATGTGATAATTCAAATCTCTGTATCATATTTGAGTCCTATTCTGATTGTTGCTTTGTCTTTTCAGACTGTGTGTGTGTGTTTTTCTTGCCTCTTGGCATACTTTGTAAGTCTTTGGTGAAAGCTAGAAATGTTGTATCAGGTATTAGTAACAGAGGTAAATAGGCCATCTAATAT
Organism: Hyaena hyaena; assembly: GCF_003009895.1. Lineage (NCBI taxonomy): Eukaryota > Metazoa > Chordata > Mammalia > Carnivora > Hyaenidae > Hyaena > Hyaena hyaena. Next base: position 53,196 of record NW_024081155.1, read on the forward strand.
ACCGACTTATGTTAATCTGGGTAGTAGTTGATGTGTTTGTAGTATTAACTGTATCTCTAAGTGCCAAAGGCTCCAAATTCCTCTATTTCTCTGTTGTCTTTAGTTTTCCCTAAATAGTCATTTTCAGGGAAACTGTCCCTGTGCCTCTTATCAGTTGCAATCTTCTGTCATTATACTAGACCTTGTTGGTGTGGTGATATGGTATGAGGCGGGGAGAGCATTCTGTAGTCTTATGATTAAATCTCATTCTTCTGTTATCTAGGAGGTAATCTTAATAATTGTTTCTCTATTGTCAAAGGCTTCCCCTCACCCCTACCCCTTGCTGCCTTCTTTGGCAGCACTGTTTTCATTCTTTTTTTTTTTTGAAGCTTTGATTCCTCTTAGCTGTGTTTTATTTCTTCCCCTTTATTTGAGACAGAATTTCTAGAGATTTCTAGAGGAATGCCCTTTTGTCAGCAGAGATAAGGCTCACAAAAACTTTTCCTTGTAAAGTAGACCTTTGTTGTACAAAAGGTTCTGAGTTTATTTCCTAATGTTTACTCTTCCTCTTCCCCTGTTGAGCCATGATGGGACCTTTCTTGGATCTTTAGTGTAAGAATTCTTATGGAATTCTGAAGGTCATACATGACTCTGTCTCTCAAGCAGTCTTTCACTTTTATTCCAGTCCATACTCAGCCTCTAGCAGTTAGTCAAAATTGCCATTTAAAGTGTTGTTACCAATTTATGGTCCCATTGGCATCTGTTCCAAGTAAACGTATCTTGGCTGTGACTTTCTATGTGCCTATCTCTCCAGAATTCAGGATGGCAGTTTGCCTTGCTCTCTCATTTCTCTGCCGGGTCTCAAAAAAATAATTGATGTTCACTTTGTCGAGCTTTCTCTTATTGCACATATAGGGGTGATGACTTCTAAACTTCTTTATTCAGGAGGTGAAACCAGGAGTCAAGTCTCTTTCACTTGGATGTTGAATGGAGGAAGTTTTCATTTCTCAGGGTGCCATATGGAACATTGATTTGTTTTTTTTTTTTTTTTTTTTTTTTGGTTGTTGGTTTTATTGTGTATCTTTGAAGTGATTCTGCCATTTTTAAGTCTAAAATGACTTCTACTACTTTTCACTGTGTCAGTCTGGACAAGAAAGTTAATATATTGGAACATTGTTTTCTACTTTGAATAAATTATGGTTAAAGTTGTAATCTCTTATGATGGTGGTGAGGATTAATTGAGATATAGTACATACGTAGCCTAGTATGGCCCATGTCACAAACAGGTATGTAATGAAAACATTAGTTTTCTCTCTAGTTTGCTTTCTCTACCTTCTCCCTATGGATACACAGATAAGTCTACTTTATCTGGGCTTAAATATCCTATAGAGAGCTTGTGGTCACATCTCATAACACAGAAAGTCATCTTTGAGATACTGGCTCTCAACTGAAATCACTAATTATTGTAGAATCATAAATGCTTTGTGGGATTTGGCAAGGCTACTACCAGATGGTATTTACTGCAAACCACAAAAGTTACTCAAAGCCAGCAAGGAAGTTATACAGTCCATTCTCGTAACAGTAGACATCATCCACCTGGCAATGGTTACTGAAACCAGCTGCCTCTCTTGGATCCATGGACACAGTTGCCAGGCTCTAGTCTATAGCTTCTCCATTTCTTTTTGCCTTATTTGTGTCCTGAATCTTTTATATTGGCACCAGACTTTTGTATGTGCACTGCTGTCTGCCCCCCAGGCATCTGAAAGATGATTCATGTACCATAATCTTTAGCTGTGATTCTGTCTTTGTTTTGTTGGCCAACGCCAGTGATTGGATATGTCTCTTACCTACCTTGCCATCTGCTCTCAACATTTGTAGACTGCATCTTAATGTTTGGTCTAATATCCAGGATCCTTTGGTAGGATTTGCTCTTAGGACTTCACTTCCATCCTTTTATTCATAAACCATAGATCTCATCGCCAATCACTATCCTCACCTGCCTTATTTCATGTTTACTCAAGACCAAGATTTAACCAAATTCTTGAAATTAAGGAAATAATAGTTTTCCAACTGAATTTTCAAATATCTCATCTTTGTGAATGTGTGTTTCAGTCTATAATTTCCAACAAAGTGTATATGAATCCAAGAACAGACAACCATCATTTTCTCTCCTAAGACCATATTTTTTATCTAATCTTCCAGTGGTTTCCTAGTGCTGGAAGTGATATTCTCAAGAACCTTGTCAAAGAAACAGTAGTATAGTGTGTTACATTAGGTTTGTCTTCTGTTCAGCTTGTGGTCTGCTTGATACCATGTAATGAAATCCAAGAATGTCTTCCTCTCTTTTGACTGTAGCCTATTACCTGGGCCCAACAATGACTGGAATTCTAATATTACATCTTTATTATTGAGAAAAAATGGTTACTTCGTGTATCACACACACAGATACTTCTTGGATGAGTCATGCTTTATATCCAGGAGAGTTTTGGTAGGAAGCAAAAAAAGTGAGACTGTGACTGTTGAATGGTAGAAAGGTATTATGGGAATGGGGGAGTCAATAGTTGGGCTAAAGGATGATGGAAAACACAGAACCAAAAATCTAGTGAGCTTAAGGACAAACAGTATCCTTTTCACAAATAGCCTAGAGCTCTCAATTCAAAAGAAAACGTTAATTTGAAGCTCTCCACAACCACAAATTGTGAGGCTTAAGAAAGTTACTTAGACTTCATAGTCCACAGTTTTCTTATACATGGATAGGAACTTAACAGTACATCTCTTAGAGAACTGTCGGTAATACAAGTAAAGCATTTAGCATAGTTTCTGATATATATTCAGAGTTCAGTACATCTGAGCTATTAGGTTATTAACAGTAACAATAATTCAGTTGTAAAGCCCAGTGTAAGTTATTACATATCTAAATATAAGACAATGTAGAGAAATTTATTCAATTGCACATATATGGAATTTGATCAGATGCTCTTCATGAAACTTAACGTCTTATCTGGTAATCTGATAATTAAGAGATTATGTGTTGTAAATGATGATTGTGTAAGGAAGACATAGAAAAAACCAAGTATTTCTTATGACCTTATATCCTCCCACTCTGTCACTTATAAGGATACTGAATTTTCAGCATTGTAACCTATGAGTCAGTAATCATGAACTCCCAATATCAGTTTATTTGCAGTGGGTCCCCTATATATCAGACAGACCTTTCAAATTGATGGATGAAAGGAAAGTATTTAGAAGCTACCATGCTGAGAGAGCATCAGATTGCCATAATCTCCCAGAACAACACTAACAGGAGACTTATTAGTAGAATCAACATGTTGTTTAATATGCTTAGAGACATCTAAGCCAGTTGTACCAGTTGTACACCAAGCACAGGATACATAAGGAAAGGTAGGCATTTACTGTAAGACAAGAGACATGTTGTCTTAAGCCAGAATATACAAACTGGAAAAGATTTGGAGTCCATTTTGGTATTGTTTTGAATGTCCTTGTCTAAGTGTTGTGACCTTTTTTTGCCGAGTGCCTATTGCTAGTCATTATATCTTAGGACTTAGGAAGGTAGCTAAATAATTAATTTTCACCAGAGAGGGTCTGCTAAGTCTCCTCTGGAAGATGACCTTTTTGTCATGTTGAACTGACATGTAACTGAATGATGGACGTGCCATTTTACTGGCAAGCAATTTTCTGTTTCAGTAGGGAGGGTTTTAAGATCATTGGACTTTTAAATGGTGACAGGATCGTTGGTCTAGATATGATTGAGCAGTTTAGTAATGTACATAATTATCATGACTGCCTGAAAGCTCTAGGCACCTCTTCACTTTTGATCATGATTTCAACTGCTGACGCCTAAATTACAAATCAAATGGTAGGAAGATAAATCATGATGCCAGAGGCATAGCTTAGTCATGCCAGCAAACTTAAAATTGGGTTTTGTGCAGGGTAGTTCCAAACTGAAAAAGGTTTGTGAAAGAAAAGTTTTTTACCTGTTTGGAATGCACCTGAAGGTATAATTTTAGATTTACAAAACTTTAAAGACAAGAGGGATTGGTATTTAGGAGAGGCTTGTTTTTTGGATGTGGAGCCTTATGATTTCACTCATATGTGGAATTTAAGAAGGAAAATAAGCAAAGGGAAAAAAAAAGGAGAGAGAGGCAAACCAAGAAACCGACTCTTAAGTATAGAGAACAAACTGATGGTTACCAGAGGGGCAGTTGAGTGGGGAGTATGGGTGAAATAAGTGATGGAGATTAAGGAGGGCACTTGTGAAGAGCACCATGTGATGTATGGAAATGTTGAATGACTATATTGTACACCTGAAACTAATATAATACTGTATGGTAACTAACTGGAATGTAAACACAAACTTTAAAAATGGAGCCTTAAATTTTCTGTTTAAAAGTGTGATTAATATTATTTGGGGAAACAAAGGTTTTAGAGCTTGAAGATTAAGTATTTAATTTGCAACATAGCCAAATTACAGGGAGAGAAACCCACTGGTGAATAATGAAAAGTACTCTGTATTGTAAAACTAGCAGTGAGAATGGGTGTATTTTCCTAAGATAATTTCACAAGATGAGTGGCCAGAAACAAAAATTTTATTTCATTTATTTAATTAGTTGTATTTTATATGGGAATATATGGTTACACATATATCAAGTCTGCTTTCATCTTGGACTCTGAAAGCTGGTTATGGCCTGACAGTCTCTGAGTCCTAGTTGAAGTTTATTGTTTCTCCTATGATATAAGGCTAATGATTTATAACTTTGTTCTTACAAATTCTCTTTATAAAATAGGTGAACTTTCTAGTATTTTGTGGAATTTTTAAGTGATTATAAGATTTACATTTACGTTCCTGACCTAAATAAGACTAAATTTCTTCTGATTTTGTCTTACTGGTGTCTTGAGAGCGTGATGTCTACCTTGTGAGGTTCAGTTTTCCCCCAGGACTTTCTCTGATTATAGACCCACGTATTTTGGAAATTTTTGAAGATTAAAAATGAGTTTGTACAATGTATTCATTGTATTTATATTGCGGGATCAATGGAAGTCTTTTAAAAGGTGCCATAGTTGTACTTACTGTATTCTTGCTGTTTACTCCAAAGCTGCAGGAACTCTGCAAAAGCCCTGAGAGCACACTCCTGTATCTGTGCCCATCTGCGAATTGCAGGTCTGTGCCACAAACTAATATGGATGTGTTCATCATCATAAAACTGCTCCAGTATTGTACTATTAATATAGTCAGTATTTTCTTAAAGAAATACAGTATTGGCTGAGAAAAGGTAAACACCTGCATCTTATGATACTTAAATCGAAAGTTTTTTTTTTTTTTTTTTTTTTTTTTAGAATCTTGGTGTATCACATAATTTGAAGTATTTCTTGTATGTGTGAAAGATACGTAAGCTATCATAAGATAGGACTTGGAGCAAACAAATTAATTTCTTATTGATAATGTTTTCTACCGATACTGAAGCAATTTTTAGTGACTGTTTTATAACTAAAATTGTCCTGTAGGACATATTGTAAACTTAGCAAGATTTCCCCAAGCCTGTGTGAGCAAACTGGCTAAAACAAATATAGCAACCTTAGGCAAACCAAAGTTAAGTTTAAGCCGGACACATACTGTTATGAAGTCCAAATATTTGCAATAAAATAGAGGAACCCATTGCTGACAAAAGATTTTCTTAGTTGTAAATGTTTATGAAAGTTTTCCAGAAACTTAAAATTTAATTCAGTTTGGGGCTCCTGGGTGGCTCTGTTAGTTAAGCATCCAACTTCTGCTCAGGTCATGATCTCATTCATGGTTCATGAGTTTGAGCCCCACATCGGGTTCTTTGTTGAATGCTCAGGGGCTAGAGCCTGCTTTGGATTCTGTCTTCCTCTCTCTCTGCCTCTCCCCTACTTGTACTCTCTCTCTCTCTCAGAAAAAAAAAAAAATTAAATGATTTAATTGAGTTATATAAAGAGTGAATCATCTTTGTAGAAAATTTTTAAAAATTGTGTAAGATCATTACTGTCCTCAGAAACCTAATATGGACAATTGCTTTTTAGGATAAGTGCAGAGCCCAAATAAAATTATTAGGTTTTATATGTTCATTTATATGTGCATATATAACAATAAGAAGTGCATGCATTTTTTGCTATTTTGGTACCTTCATAATTGCTGTGCATTATTATTAAATGTTTATAATTGACTAACTTTGGTTTAGACAAGGGAAAGGATTAAATTAGATTGCCTTTAACTATATTTTGATTTCTTAGTTTTCCTTCCCATGATGTTTACCATTGGACTTAACACATAAAAATAGTAATGTATATTCTATATTTAGAAATGAAAATTTAATGGAATTAAGGTACCTTAACTGTGGATGGTTTGTAATCGATAAAATACTACGTATTCAAATTATGCTTATGTGTAATCATTCATAACAGAATGACTTAAGAAAATCTATGAAAATATTAAACACTTTAGGGATTGTGTTTTTATTTTGCTCACATTCATAGTTTATCCCACCATGGAATCAGGGGATTTTGTCTCTGACCTATCATTGATACATACATAATTAATTAAATGATTAATTCTGGAAATGACCCTTGAGATAATCTGTGCCTGGCCCTTTTGTATAGTTGATGATGAAACTGATGTCTGTGGTGATGAAGTGACTGACTTAATGGTATGTAGCTAATTGGTTGTAGAACCTGGATTAGAGTTGACTACTACTTTCCATGTATTTCTTCTTCTTTGGTGTTACTGCTACATATCATGGAGTGCAGTATTAAGTTCCGCCACTCACTGCTTGATCCAGCTGCTTTGTTTTTCAAATGGCAACAAAGCGTGATCTCACAGGGCCAGTAGAAAGAATGAATGCATGTATTAGCGTTTTGTCAGGAAAGCAGAAACCACTGTAAGTTTTGTGAGTTGGAAGAGGTTCAGCTCAAGGAATTGGAGGGCTTTACAACCACTGGAAGGATGGAACACAGGTCAGGGAAGCTACTCTTTGAATTCACAAAATCAGAACATGGGATGGGAGGGAAGCCACTGCTGGTTATCCATGCACCTTAGCAGGTGATTGACTGGAGGGGCTGTCAACTCCACACGTGCCATCTGATTTTGCTGCAGCTGGAGGGGAGACTAATGGCCCATCCTTCTCTTCAACTCCCTAATGAAGTGCAACTGTCTATAATTGGCCAAGACAATCCTGGAACATAGAGGGAGAGGGATTCTAGAAAATTTAGTTACGGGTTTTCCCTTGCAAAACAGTGAAGAGGACAGAGGTGCCATGGCCATGCTGAGGTGACAACAGGCAACACATAATCCAACACAAAAAGATGACATTGAAAGCCACCAAACACAGAAAAGTCAGTAAAATATTAAAAAAGAAATATGGCTAACACTCATGTCCTGTCTTGTTTTAAAATTTAAAAACCACAATCTGGGACTAACTGAGACATTTTAACCTGACTGAAAACTAAACAGGGAAGATTAGGTATTTACTATAACTTAGATATGATTAATATGTGTGCATATATGCAGCTAGAAGTTAGAGAAGTGCCAATATGTTTCTAGTTGTTTGTGGGGTGTTTTTATTCTGAAAATTTTTAATTTTTTTAAAAAAATGAAGAATAGCTATTCATCATAACATTTACAGGTTCTGGGGGTTGGAGGGTGGACATGTTCATAGGGCTATTTTTCAGCCAACTACAAAACTTCTGTTTCTAATGTTATTCTCTAAAATTGCAACGTTCTTTAGGTTTCCAAAATAGAGAGACTTCTCAGAGGACTAGTGTTATGAATGTACACAGAAATCAGACCTGTATGATAAAGCAGTTTATTGTAGTATGGATTATTTTGACTCAGGACATTTTCCCTAGGCAAAATGAAACATTTTTTTTGCAAGCTATGTTACCAAGATATTTCCCAGCCTTCCTTGATCTCTGAGCCCCACTATACCCCTGGCTTTTTTAGGCCTCAGGTTCAGATAATTGATGGGTTGTGCATCTGAAGAAGCCATGTGCCATGGGATGCGGGTCTGGAATTGGCTGATGTCTAAGGATAGAAGGAGGCATCATTTCACATTGTATCGGTTAACCTGCTTTTGATCTAAAGAAACAGAAAATCCAGATCAAACTTGCTTAAAGTGTGACAGAAATGAATAGATTCATTAACCAAAATGCACAAAGGGAGGGGAAGATTTAAGCATGGTTCATGATTTGAGCCAAAGGTTTTGATACCTCTAGGCCTTAGGCTTTATTTGTTTATGATTGTGTTGGCTCTATTCCCTGCCTCCCTTCACCACACATTTGGTTTGCTTTGTGATGATACAGGATTCACTTGAAAGATAACCAAACCACGCACAGGAAGAGTTCCTTCAAATAGCTCCACATCATGTACACAAGAGCATTTCCTCTAGAGTCTCATATTTCCTTAACTGCCTTTACATTAAGTTTCATGCTCCTTCTGTGTGTCCACATTGATAATGACTTATTAGAGCATGGGTTAGCAAACTTTAACCCATGTGGCAAACAAACATGTAGCCCACAGCCAATTTTGGTGCAGCCCATGAGGTTTTTACATTTTTCCAAAGTATTGTAAGCAAAAAAAAAAAAAAAAAAAAAAAAAAAAAAAAAAAAAAAAAAAAAAAAAAATAATTAAAGCAAAAAAATAAAAAAAAAAAT
>NW_024081155.1:62424-108463 GCF_003009895.1 Hyaena hyaena
CCTCCTCCTCCTCCTCCTCCCCCTCCTCCTTCTTCTTCTTCTTCTCTCTCTCTCTCTCTCTCTCTCTCTCATTCTACTCACCAGTTATATATGCCATGACACCTGCATCTCTCACTTCCCTCTGATTTTTCTGATAGTTGCTTCCCCCTCCCTTTTGGTTCTAATTCCTACTCCCACCCCTCAGTGTGGGTAGTCTGAATATATTAGTTTCCTATTGCTGTTGTAACACATTATCACAAACTTAGTGGCTTTAAACAACACAAATGTATTATCTCTTTCTCTGGAGGCTAGAAATCCAAAATGGGTTGTACAGGCTAAAATCAGAGTGTAAGGAGAGCTGTGTTCCTTCTGGAAACTTTAGGAGAGAATCTATTTCCTTGCCTTTTCCAGCATATATAGGCTGCCTCCATACCTTGCCTCCTGGCATTATCCTATATCTTCAAAGTGCTTCACTCCAGCCTCTGCTTCTGTCTTTCTCTTCTCAGTCTTGTCGGACCCTTGTAATCACATTGGATCCACCAGAATAATTAAGGATAATCTCTCCATCTCAAGTTCCTTCTACACAAATGCAAAGTCCCTTTTGCCATAAAAGGTAAAATTTCACAGGTTTCTGGAATTAGGATGTGCGTGTCTTTAAGGGTTATTATTCTGCCTACCCTGCTTAGGTTTCCACCATAAGGTCTCCCCTGCATTTGGCTTTTCAGTCTAAGGGGAACTTTCTGCCTCTTTATTTTTCTTTTTTAAAATTTTGGTTCATTCACAGGAAGTGCAGTATTGGCTTTAGGAGTAGAATCGAGTGATTTATCACTTACATACAACACTCAGTACTCATTACAAGTGCCCTCTTTAATACCCATCACACATCTGCTTCTTTAAAAAAATGTAAATTGTCTTCCAAAAGTATATCCAAATTCTTGTGTCTTAAATTTATTATCTGCAGAAATATTCAAATCTATACATCATTTTATCTGCAACTTGATTTCAGCTCATACTGCCTCTTGAATGGATTCCAGTAAATAGTATCCTGTGACCCCTGCTGTCATCTGGACTACCAGCATACTCTGAAAGAGCCTAAATTACCTTTCTTTACTTTGTGTTTTACATACCTGTGCAGTATCCTATCCTACTACCACCTAGAGGAATACACTTCTGCCCAGAATTTTATCTCCTGAGTTCTGGCCCAATGTTTTATATTAGAAAGTGCTCAATAATAACATTACCATTATCTTATTTAAAATTACAGTATACTACAGGAATGCATTAAGACATGTGTTGAAGGATTCAGTTGCCAGCAAACTATACCTGAATGTCTCCTGAAGTTTTCCATTGAGAGACTTTTTTTCTGATCTTAGTAGACATCTTTTGGCACAGCCTTTGAATTGTTTTTGAAAAGAAAAGTCATGGGTAAGTTGGATAGATGAAGTAATTCTGAGTATTTCATGCAATGTATCTTGTCCTTCTTTGTATATTCATTAATTGCATCCATATTAACTGAGAAGCACTGTGCCAAATATTATGAAGGAGATAAAGATGTGTATGTGAGGTGGTAAGCTCTCAGGAGGATAGGTTCCAATGTGACTTTCCAAATGCAAACCATGAGAGACTTTTGCATGCTGAAAACAAACTGAAGGCTGGGGCGGGAGGAGAGGGGAAGGTGGGTGATGGGCAAGGAGGAGATGGGCACTTGTTGGGATGAGTACTGGGTGTTATATGTAAACCAACTTGACAATAAACTATTGAAAAATTGAATTGAAAGGAAAAAAAAAACAAATACACAACTGTAGAACTCTAGCCTTAAGCATGTTATAAAACTCCTGGAAGCCATTAACACGGTATCTGACTGAACCCACCTTCTTAATTGTAGTAAAAATGCTGTTGTGAGACCAGTGAGAACTGATTTATGTCAGGATAGTTCTTTAGAAATATTTTTTGATTTGATATTTATGAGAAATGAAGTTGCCATCAGAAGGCATGTTTCTGTGCTGCTGTAAGGTAGTCCTCCCAGTAGGGATTCTGACCCAGCATTGCTTTTGATGGAGAACGTCACAGTAGCATGAGAGCTGGCACAGCTTTCTCTAAAGATGTTCAGTATAGTGGTATTATCATGATGCTTGCAATGAGTCAAAAGTGGAGGAAATTAACTGTCCCTCACACTCAAATATCTATTCAAGTTTGGGAATATGCCATTTCGTGTGGTACTGACAAATAAATGACTGTTGCCCCAAACTTCATAATTACCTCTGTCAGTCACTTTTTCTTTCACTGTTATAGGACAACTTTTTACTCTTTACAGTCGCGGATACGTTGTAATTGTGGTACCATTTTCATTTGAAAACTTATACCAGTGTATTTAAGAATCTTAACATTTGAATATATGATATATATTCAAATAAAAGAAGCCTTAAATAATGAAAATATACTTTTGAATAACTGTATTAGCCTTCTGATAATCAGTGAATAATAACTGTACTGATATTTGTGTACTACTTTGCATATGATAGCAATGACTCCTTGAGATATATTTGCATTCCTGTAAACCTGTGGAATGTGTCAAAAATTACTTTTACTTGTAAGTAATTTGAATTGGTAAGACTCTAAATTGAATGACATAGATTTAATATAGCATGACATTTAAATTTCAACTTTTCTCAGTACTAATACTGTGTTCCGTCATGGAAAAGAAAACAAAAAACAAACAGAAATGCTGAGAGAGAATGAGCTTGCGTATATACAGGCACAAATCACCAGTGTTAAACTGTCATCAGAATCGCCATTGAAATTTATTGTCTTAAATTTTTTCTGTATCCTTAAGAATGTGTAGTGTTCAGAAAGTAGAATCTTCTTTAGTTTGTCAAATGCAAAAATACATTAGTTATGTCCATTCATTTCTTAAACAATATTCATATCATTTTGGCTAACTCTGGTTGAGGCACTTCACATGGAAATATGAGACATAGGGAGCTTAGAGTAAACTCGGAGTAACCATAAGTAAACTAATATGTGAACTTTAATTTATGCCTTCTTATGTAGTTTAAAGAGATTTAATTTAAGTAAGATTTACTTATTGAATAGGTACTTCAGACCAGTTCTCACTTCTGAAAGTACAAAGAAAAAAGAAAAAATAAGTTCTTTGCCATCAAGAAACTTACGGGGAGAAGGGAGCTATGGACAATAAAAGAAACTTGCTATTTACAGGACAGAATCTATCAAAGGCGATGTGTGGTTACTGTCGCTATAAAATTATGTCAGAGGAGCTTTTAAGCCTTTTAATGGTTATTTTTGGGGGAGAGAGTGCAAATGGGGCAGGGACAGAGAGAGAAGGAGACAGAGATTCTGAGGCAGGTTCCCTGTAGTCAGTGCAAAGTGGGGCTCAACTTGGGGCTTGAGCCCACAAACCGTGAGATCATGACCTGAGCAGAAGTCGGATGTTCAACTGACTGAGCCACCCAGGTGCCCCTGTCAGAGGAGCTTTTAATCTGGATTTCCTTTTTGATAAGAAGGAATATCACTTAATTTTTTAAAATTCAAGTGTATGTGCTATTTAATAACTAATCATGGGCTATATGTAAGATATGCACAGTGTGTGTATATGTATTTGACAGTATATTTTGTACATATACATTGTATCTGAAATGTTACATTATAAATCGTTGGCTGCTACTGCTAGAACCTGAAGTATTCACGTGTTAGCCTCCCAGACCTGTTGAGAAGCTCACTTAACTTTTGAGATGAACCATTGTTTTTGAGACTTTGGCACTCTCTTGCAGCAAAGATGTCCCAGTTATTGTGATTGTCTGGCACACAGTCAATGCCTCATTGACAGGATGGCCTTTATGGGAAAGTTACATCATATTTAAAAATTTGACATGACTGAGACCCATTCATAAGGTTATGGAGCCAAATTGTTTAGTGGAATAACACAGTTCCTTTTGCAACACTCTGTCAGTAGCAGCAGTACTCTTGAGTCCAGATACTATGTTGCTATTGTAGGCATGGGTATTTCAGCACTATTAGTAGTGGAGACAAGCTCACCTTCATAAGAGTAGAGCAGTATGGATAGGGAGAGAGAGCTGGTATATTTTGCATGACAAATTTCTTTGCATATTCAGGTGATTTGAGAGGCAGCCCAATTATAAGAAGCAGGTCTGTGGTCCTACATTTGCTGAGAAGATCATTAATTATATGTGTAAATCTTGGAGTAGAGCAGTGCAGATAATTAAATTGAATTTATTTGGACAGAGGCCGTTTTTACATTGGCTGTTGAAGTTGCTATTTGTGCAAAATAAAAAATCACTAATTAGGACACTTTCTAAGATTATTACATGCATCTTATTTTCATTTTCTGTAGAAATATATTTGGAGCATAAATGTTTTATTTAGCTACATATTTTCAATTAAATGACCTCCACTTGCCTAAATTCCTAAATATTTATATTGTCTAAAAACCTGAATTAATCTCGTTTTTAACTAGGTTTATAAGCTGAAAAAATAAGAACTATATAGAGCAAAATTTGTTGGCTTTTTGTTCATTAGTGTAATCAAGACTAGACCTGGACTAACTTGAATTTTCACTCATTATGAAATATAAGAGACGGGACCAAAAATAGAATATTTCCAAATAACACATTTAAGATGAAACAGGAAGAGATTTTTACATAGGCTATAAAAAGGTTTTCTTCTGACTTGATGAGCTTATTTTCTCATTCATATAAAGAACCCCCACATGTCTTGATCTTTTTTTCTGAAATTTGAACAATTAAATTTTACCTTCATGTACAGTGGCTTTGAAGAGGATTTATATTATGTGGTAGCTATTTGTACATTTAATTAACTTTTCCTGTCAACAGTATTGAAAAATTTTATTCATTTATTAGTACTTGCAGCAAGGATGAAGTTAGAGAAGTAATTAAGATGTGGGTTGTTTTGCTCTCCTACAAATATTGAATATCATTAACATTTTAGTATCTCTTCTCTTAGCCTAATTAAGAGTTGAATTATTTTAAGAAACAGTTGTATGCTTTAGTAATTCCAAAAGTTTAATCTACCTGTAAAATATATTTTTCTTTTCATGTTCTGCCTCACAGTGTCTTGCTTAACACCTGTATTTTCCGTTATGCATTTTATAGTTTTAGCTTTTACATTTCTGTCTTTTATCCACTTGCAGTTAGCTTTTGTATGTGAAGTGAGCTAGGAATGCAACCTCCTTCTTTTGAATGTGGATATCCTGTTATCCTTGGACCATTTGTTGAAAAGACTATTTTGTTTTTTCATTGAATTTTCTTGGCATCCTTGTTACAAGTCAATTAACTATAAATTTGAGGGTTTATGTTAGTATTCTTGTTTCCCTTCCATTAATCTGAATGTTTATTCTTATGCCAGCACCACACTCTGTTGATTATTGTAGATTTCCAGTATAATTTTTATATGAATTTTAGGCACAGTTTGTCAATTTCTGCAAAACAGAAAGCTCAGATTTTGATAGGGATTGTTTTGAGTCTGTAGGTTACATGGAGAAGTATTGTCATTTTGACAGTGTTAAATCTTTTAATCTTTGAACATTGGATATCTTCACATTTTTTAGGTCTCTAATTTTTTTCAATATTTTGCACTTTTCAATATATAAGTCTTGCAATTCCTTTGTGAAGCTCATTTCTAAGTGTTTTATTAACTTCAATACTATTGTAATTGGAATTTTAAACTTTCATTTTCAGATTGTTTATTACACGTGTATAGAATTCAAACTGGGGGCTCCTGGGTGGCTCCGTTGTTTAAGTGTCTGTCTCAGGTTCAGTCCATGATATCACAGATTGTGAGTTCAAGCCCCACGTCAGACTCGGCTGACATCTCAGAGCCTGGAGCCTGCTTCCATTTCTGTGTCTTTCTCTCTCTGCCCCTCCCATACTCACACTTTGTCTCTCTTTCAAATATAAATAAACATTAAAAAAAGAATTTAAATTGGTTGTTGTATATTGATTTTGAATCCTGCAACTTTGCTGAACTTGTTTATTATTTCTAGTAGATTTTCCTGTTTGTGAAGATAACATAAGATTTTCTTTATGTAAAATTATGTTTTCTACAACTTGTGATAGTTTTCTTATTTCTTTCCATTCTGGATGCCTTTTATTTCATTTTCTTTGCCTAATTTCCTTACCTGAAATCTGTTACAGTGTTGAATAGAAATTGCTAGAGTGTAAATTCTTGTCACATTTAAGATCAAAGGGAAAGCATCTGGTCCTTGAATAAGATGTTTGCTTTGAGCTTCTCATAGGTGTTTTTTGTTTGGTTGCAGTAGTATCCTTCTTTTCTTAAATCATTGAATTTTTTTTTTTATCATGGAGGGCATTGGATTAATTTTTTTTTCTTTATCAATTGAGGCAGTCATGTGATTTTGGTCCTTTATTAATGTGGTGTTTTACATTCATTGATTTTTGGATATTAAACAGCCTTTATAATTTACCCAAGGGATACAGGAGTGCTGATGCATAGGAGCACATGTACCCCAATGTTCATAGCAGCACTCTCAACAATAGCCAAAACATGGAAAGAGCCTAAGTGTCCTTCAAGGGACGAATGGATCAAGAAGATGTGGTTTATCTATACGATGGAATACCACATGGCAATGAGAAAGAATGAAATCTGGCCATGTGTAGCAACATGGATGGATCTTGAGGGTGTTATGCTGAATGAAACAAGTCAGGCAGAGAAGGACAGATACCATATGTTTGCACGTATAGGTGGATTAGGAGGAACTTTTGGAGGACCGTGTGGGAGGAGAAGGGGAAAAATAGTTGGGGAGAGGGAAAGAGACAAACCATGAGAGACTCTTGAATGCCGAGAACAAACTGAGGGTTGATGGGGGTGGAGGGGGGAAGGGGAGATGGGCATGGAGGAGGGCACTTGTGGGGATGAGCACTGGGTGTTATATGGAAACCAACTTGACAATAAACTATTTGTAAAAAAAAAATAAAAATAAATAAAAAGATTAAATGAGGAAAAAACCAGCCTTTATTTCTCGGAAAATATCCCAGTTTTTAGTGGTGTATAATTATTTTTTATATGCTTTTGTATTTGACATCCTATTATTTTCTGAGGTTTGCCTCTATATTTTTAAGAGATACTGATCAGTAGCTTTCATTTGTTAGGATGTCTTTGTCTGGTTTTGGTTTTAGGACAGTCAGGGTATCCGAATGAAATGGGTTAGGGTGCCTGGGTGGCTCAGTCAGTCAAGGGGCACACTTCAGCTCACGTCATGATCTCAAGGTTTGTGAATTTGAGCCCCACGTTGGACTCCGTGCTGACAGATCAGTGCCTGGAGCCTGATTCAGATTCTGTGTCTCGCTCTATGTCCCTTACCCACTCTCTCTCTGTCTCTGTCTCAAAAATAAACCAACATTAAAGAAAAATTAAAAAAAAAAGAAATTGAAAGTGTTTCATCCTTTTCTAGATTTTGGAAGAATCTATAAAGGATTGGTGTTTGTTTTTCATTAAATACATGGTAGAGTTTACCAGTGTGCCTGAGAATTTCTTTGTGAAAAACTTTAAGTTATTAATTCATGGTGTTTATTTGTTAGAGCTTTTACGTTTAAATTTTCTGTCTTTTGAGTCAGAACTTTGCTCTAGTCTGGCTGTTTTCTCCTCCACTCTTAGTGCTGCATTTTTATACAAATTACTTTCTTATTTCTTATGAGCCTATAAACACATTTTTGCAATTAATGCATTATGCAGCTTTTGTTTCAATGAAAAGGGAGAAGAAGAGTATGACAAGCAAAAATAAACTTAAACTCTCCATTATACTTAACCATGTACCTATCTTATTGGTGGGTCTTTAATTCTTCATGTGAATTTTAATTACTATCTGGTATCCTTTTATTTTAGCCCTAAGGTCTTAGTTTAGTATTCTTATTGGGCAGGTCTCCTAGTGACAAGTTATTTCAGTTTTTATTTATCTGGAACTCTGTTGATTTCTTCTTTATTTATGAAGGATTGTTTTGCTGGATATAGAAGTTTTGTTAGGTTTCTTTTATTTTTAGCACTTTGAATATTTCATCTCATTGCCTTCTGATTTGATTTCTGATGAGAAGTCAGCTGTTAAACTTGTTTACACTTCTTTCTTTGTGATAGTCATTTTTTACTTGCTACTTTCAGAATTCTTTTTTTTCCTCTTGAATTTTGGCAATTTTACTAACAAGTGTGTAGGAGTCGGTATCTTTGAGTATACTATTGTTGAAATTTGTTGACATTATTTGTTATATAGATTAATGTTTTTCATCTAATTTGGAGGTAGTTAGCCATTATTTCTGACAATATTCCACTGGAATCTCTGCTTGTTTAGCTTTTTGGTCAGCTAGTTATTGTACAGAAATTTTTTAAAAAAAAGTCTCACGGTTGTAGGTTTCCACACCTTTGCCCAATAGTCCTGTGTGTATGTTGAAGTGTACTTTCAGCACAGTGGCATTTGACAGTCCTGCCTTAGCCCTTACTTACTGCTTATACAGAAGCTCAAGTCATGGAGAGGTGAGAGATGAAGGCTCTCCCAGGCCTTTTCTAGGCATGCACACAGCCCTGCACATACAGGTGGCCAATTAATTCCCCAGAAATATGTCATGGGTTCTCAAAGCTGCATATGGCCATCTTATTCTCCACATTTTCTTTCCTTTCTTTTTTAATGTTTTATTTGTTTCTGTGAGAGAGAGAGAGAGAGAGAGAGAGAGAGAGAGAGAGAGAGAGAGAGAGAGAGAGAGAGAGAGAGAGAGAGAGNGAGAGAGAGAGAGAGAGAGAGAGAGAGAGAGAGAGAGAGAGAGAGAAAGCAGGGGAGAGTCCAAGAGAGAGGAAGATACAGAATCTAAAGCAGACTCCAGGCTCTGAGCTTTCAGCACAGAGCCCGACACGGGACGTGAACCCACGAACCATGAGATCATGACCTGAGCTGAAGTCAGACACCCAGACACCCAACCGACTGAGCCACCCAGGCGCCCCCCCCCCATTTTCCAATTAAGTGTTTTGTCGGCCTTCTGGTTTGTCCCATCTTGTTTCACTACCTCATGAATGTGAGATATTTAGCAGTTGCTACTGATTATTTTTGCAAAATACCCTGGGGATAGCATTGTCTTCAGTGAGCAAGTTCTGAGCTAGGTCAAATAAAGAAAAGTCCTTGAATGTAGCATTTTAAAGGCGCTTCAAAACCCATAAAATAGTGATAGTTTTTTGAGATTGAGCTTCCCCTTTCATTGGCTACTAAGCTACTGTTTTTTCAGGGGTAACGCAGAACTGGGAAGAGGGAATGGGAATAGAGAGAGTTAAAATGCCACAGAGCTCACATAACTTGACTCAGTCATTTTTCTTGAATAAACACTCTTCAGATTGTTGCTAGACTTTGGTTAAATTTCAGAGGTCAGAAAAAAAGTTGATTTGGACAGTTTTCTCCAGTAGAATCCAGTGGATTTCCAGAAGTTGATATTCTACCATTCAGGAGGTGCTTCTCATTTGAATATTTTTATTTTCTTAATGACTCAATATATTCAGCACTTTTTATCACCCTGAGTGATTTAAAAAAAACTTAGTAGTGGTTACATTTTTTTTTTGTAAATTCTAGTACATTGTTGTAGTGGTAAAAGGTTAAGAGATTTTATTTGAAGAACTACATGTGCTGATTGTTTATTATACTTAATACACCTTAGCATAAAGATTTGCAATTTCTTTAAATGCTCTTTTCAGCATCCTGTTAAGATAGTTACTCATGTGGTCATGAAAGCTGTTTCTTTGCAAAATTAAACTTCTGTTGTCACTCAATAAAAATGAACTAGAAATGGAAGATCTGAGAAAAAAATGTCCCAATTTCAAATGAACCTAAAAAGTCTAAATCAGAAATATTTTGGATAACATAGAATTTTATGACAGTAAACTGCAGTAAGTTATCTTTATTTAGAAAACAAGTAACCTGATTTATTTTTTCTGTACTGTATTTTAAAGAATGAAAATCAATTGAAAGCCTTATAATTTTATCGCGGTATTCAAAATACCTTCTACCATATGCCTTTAAATCAATACCAATTCAATCCAATTCACTGTATTTTAAGATGTCATTGAGTTTCTTCATAATTCCTGTAGTACTTTCAGAATTTTAAAGATTTAACTGTGCTATACAGAGTTCTTCTACAACTTAGAACTTACTAACTCATAGGAGATTGATATAAAAAACAATGGGTCTTTCCCCCAATATTTCATATAAGCAACTAAGAAAAAAGAAATAGTTACTTGTGAAAAACTTACTTGTGACCATTACATAATATAATGAGATTTAGGAACATTTTGTTTCTGTGTATTCAAATATTTATAATTTTTAAAATCCATTTAAGCTAATATTGTTCGTGTTTTTGGGAAAATGCAGCTAGTATTTAATGCAGTAATCACATTTTGTATTTTTTTTAGAAACTTGATCAACCTTATTAATTAGGGAAATAAAAATTAAAAACAAAGATACCATTTAATACACAGAAGATTGGCAAATTATTATTTTTTTAAATATTTTTATTTATTTCTAGGAGAGAGAGAGAGAGACAGCGTGAGCAGGGGAGGGTCAGAGAGAGAGGGAGATACAGACTCTGAAACAGGCTCCAGGCTCTGAGCTGGCAGTCAGCACAGAGCCCGACGTGGGACTCGAACCCATGAACCGCGAGATCATGACCTAAGCGAAAGTCGGACGCTTAACCGCCTAAGCCACCCAGGTGCCCCGGCAAATTATTTTTATGTTCACTTCTGATTTTAAGTCACCGTCTACAAAATGGAAGCACAGAGAAAAAATCTCAACCATTCCCTATCCTGTGTGCACAGGTTAGAAAATTCCAGTAATAATCTGGTTCCATGTAGGCAAGTTCCACATCTGCTGTACTATGTTTGGTGATTACACATGTCAAGAAATCAGACATTTTTCTTCTGGTCATTCTAGAGCTGAATAGCTTTCTGTTGTGGGAATATTTTGCTTTCTGAATTTGTTCAAGTTAAGACAGTAGTGAACATGAAAATGATTTCCCATAACCACCCATTCAGCCTTTCAAAATTTTGTGAGCTTGAGATGCAGTTCAGCAATTCATTTGTATATGAGAAGACCATTCTGCCACTCAATTGAAGACTCAAGGGAAATTGCTTTTGTTAATCGGTGCATGGTCTGGAGGTTGGGATATTAGCAATAAGAAAGTCCCTTGTAAGCCCCTCAACCTTCCACAGCCTGAACCTCCTGGTTTTTTTTTTTTTTTTGGTGTGTAGAAGCATTAGCATGATTGTCAGAGACAAGTGGACTAAAATCCCTCAATTGATGTTTTTAGAAAAGGAACCTCAGCAATAACCAGGAATAGTAATGGGAACTTAATCAGAGTTCAAGCTGCATTTTTTTTCCTTTTTACCTTTTGACCCGGTTCACCCATGTTTACACCCCCTACCACCTCCCTCTGGCAACCACCAGTTGTGAACATTTAAAAAAAAAAAAGATTTCTCATATTAGAGCGATCATACAATATTTGTCTTTGACTTATTTAGGTCCATCCATGTTGTCATAGATGGCATGATTTCATTCTTTTAGTAGCAGTGTACTGCTCAGTTGTGTGTGTGTATTCTTATATTTTTTTTATCTTGTCATCCACAGTTTCTTTATCCATCGATGGATGTTGAGATTGTTTCCATTGGCTATTATAAATAATGCTACATTGAAAATGGGCATGCATATAACTTTTTGAGTTTGTGTTTGTTTTCTTTGGATAAATACCCAGAAGTGAAATTGCTGAATCATATAATAATTGCATTTTTATTTTTTTGAGGGACCTCCATACCACAAACTCCATTCGTCCTTTAATGTATTTATGTTAATCCTGGCATCAGGATTTTTTTTAAGTAGGCTCCATGCCCATCATGGGGTATGAACTCAGGGTACTGAGATC
Organism: Hyaena hyaena; assembly: GCF_003009895.1. Lineage (NCBI taxonomy): Eukaryota > Metazoa > Chordata > Mammalia > Carnivora > Hyaenidae > Hyaena > Hyaena hyaena. The sequence continues at coordinate 74,355 of NW_024081155.1, forward strand.
AAGAGTCTCATGATTTACTTACTGAGCCAGCCAGGTGTAATACGTTAAGTGATGAATCACTAAATTCTACTGTTAAAACCAGTACTACATTATATGTTAACTAACCTGAATTTAAATAAAAACTTAGAAGAAGAAAATGAAAAAATAAAATATATTTATGTCAATATCAAATTGGTATTTTCAGCAAGTATTTAATGCATTAATCACCTTCTAAATTCTTAAGTGAAGTTTTCTAACTGTGAAAAGCAGATCTTAAGTAAATTATTTTATTTTTTTACTGACTATACTATTTACATCCTAATCAAGAGATATGACTCCACATCTTTCTCTCATGTCCCTTCCAGCCACTTCCTGCTCACCAAAGGTAACCTATATTCTGAGTTCTGTTTCTGTTGATGAATTTCCCCTCTGATTGAACTTTATATAAATAGAATTATACAGGTGCTAATCTTCTATGTCTGGCTTCTTATGTTTACTGTAGTGTTCGGGAAATTAATCCATTGCCATTGTGTAGGTCAGTAGTTCGTTTATTTATTTTTTTTGTTTTAGTTGTTCCACATAAATACCAAGCTCCCTTTTATTCATTCTTTGGAATGCAGGTTTTTTTGTAGGGGAGTGTTTCATGTTTGGGTGTATAATAAAGAAAATCCTGGCCATGATTTTGCAGAAAGGACATGGAGTAGGAACAGAAGGCATACTTAGAATTCTGTAAAAAATTGATAAATGTATTCATTACATATTTATATATATATATACATGTACACACTACATGCCTAATAATAGTAATAATAGTGGCAGTTAACATTTGTTTCTGGGTTCACTTGTGCTAGGCCCTTTCCTAAGTACAGCATACATTTTACCCTATTTACTCCTCACAGCTTTCTGTGAAGTAGGTAGACTATGTAGTTATCTCTGATGAGTAAAGTGAAAATTTTAGAGGACAAGCAATTTGCTCAATATACACCTAGTGAGTTGTCAGTTGGGGATTTGAATTCTGTTTCTTGCATCGTAAAACATCATACTATGACTGTTGTTTGTTAATCGTTAATATTTACAAAATTGTTACATACCCAATACAAGTGGGATGTACACACATGCATTTGTGCACATACTCCTCTACTACAACGTAGACAGTTTATGTAAAGATTAGCCAAATGCACCACATAGAGATCACTTCCTCTTCTGATGATTATGTGAGTCAGGAGCCACAAATGTACTTGAGAGGCAGAATCCAGTCATTAGATGTGTACTGTTTGGCGTACAAAGCATTTAGGATTTATATTCTGTTGTGGCCAACATTTAAAAATGAGGATATTACACATTAAATTTTTGATTTCTGGCATGTTCCATGAAATCATGTTGTCTGAAAACCTTGCCTATTGTAGTGATCTGGAGCTGACCTTCAGCTACCTCCCTTCGGTCTACAGCCAGCCCCCATAAGCTTATTTATGCTTCCTCAAGAGACATATGAAATTTGTGCATCTTGACATAGTTTCTCAAAGAAGTGGCTTTAAGCTTAATCCTTCAGAAAGAATTGCAACAGTCTATTCCAGGCTCAGTGAGGAGAGAGCACGCACTTGGTGCGTGAGCTAAACGAATGGGAATTAGGCAGGAATAATATTAATCGGCCAGGACTGGATGGAGAGGAGCAGTATGCCACACTGTGAGCCCTGGCCTCAGTGTCTTAGGAAATGTCATATTTCACTGCAGAGGAATGGCAGAATCAGAGTTTTAATTTTGTAACAGGAATATTGTAGCCTAAAAATTGCTAATTGCAGAAAATGTCATTTAGTTGTAGTTATTTGAACCGAACAGATGGTTGAAACTTATCAAATTGCCTTTTTTGTAGGTCAAAAGGAATGAAGTTTCAACACGTATGTATAGTTTGACCTTAAAAGTGTGCTGGTAGCACTTTACTTTAAATGAGTCACTTACTAAATATGTCGATTGTATTGTAAAGTTCATTTATATTTTCTGAACCAGGACAAGGAAATCAGTACAAATATATACTATAATACTTCCTCAGTTGTTGTTTTCTTTAAATTTTCTTTAAATCTTTAAAACATTTTCTTATATTTATTTTTGAAATGTTGAATTTCCATAATACCTCTTAGGATATTTACTAAATACATTGAGATGGTATTTTAGTATGTTAGGGAGAGACCATTTGAGTTATATAAACAAATAAAACTGTTAACTAAAAATAGAAGCTCCTCTTTGTAATGTTGTTACTTAAAAGACAAAATTATGTGGATGAACATACGTAAGCTTCAGAGAGCTTTTCTTGTACTAGGCATTTAGCTGTCTTGCAACTGTTAATCAGCACAGGCCTTAAAACAGCTGCTATCAGATTAATTAGAGGGAATCCAGGAAATAATTCAACTGAATGTAGCATTCATGTAAGTGTGTTGAAAGCAATTAAGAGTAACTATAGTCATTACTGAGACTTCCAGGAAGTATGCCAAAGGGCTCGAAAGTTTTAAAAATGCCTTCTCAGTTTATGTGTGTGTGTATGAGTGTGTGTGTGTGTGTGTGTGTGTATAATAAAAATCTGATTTATATGTATGATCTAAGGACATAGTAATAGAAATTAAAAATAAATAAAATTGAAATTATTTGAGTTATGGGATATTAATTTACTTCTTTCTTTGGAGTTGAGAGACTGAGAGGAAAATAGGCCTTTGAAACTGGTTTAGAAGGAAAAGAGTTTATTTGATGATGCTATGCAAAGTATTAAAATGTGATAGATGAATTCTGTTTCTTTTTTATTATTAATTTTTATAGCTAATGCAAGGTTTCAAATACAGAGAGTTGTTGTTTCACCAAGATTGCATATTTACGAGATAGAAACCCAACAAAATGTCTTCCTGAAGAGTTTAAATCCTTAAGAAGTCTTATGCTTCCCCCATAGCACACCTACAGTACCTGGTTGCTCTGATCTGCCTCATCACTGTCAGCACCACTGCCCTCAGCAGCAAAGGCTGCTGGCCTAGCACCTCATCTCCTTTCTGCCTTCTGAAGGCCTCTTGACTACTTTACTGAATGATAGTGTTCTACCCAAAATGAAGTATAGGAAAAAAATTCGTTACTGTATTCAACCAATTTTGCCTTGGTTGGCTCCTGAAAGAAAGAAAGGATGGAAAGAAGAAAAGAAGAAAGAAAGAAGAAAGAGACTGAGGAAGAGAGAGAGAGAGAGAGAGCGGGAAAGAGAAAGAGAATGGGGACAGGGAATGTAGTTTTAAAAGAGTAAGTAATCATTCTTTCTTAGTAAGAGTACAAGTTGAACTCAGGTTAATTTATTTTTGAGAATGGATGTTTGGTGTGTAATTACATCTTTATTTTGTGTTATATATTCTTTTAAATTTGTTTCCATGTCTCTTCCAAAGTATGAGTTGGAAAGAGGAAATGACTGAAATCCCCATTTTTCAAAGCCTTGGCCACATTTAATCAAAAGGGGCATGAAGTAGGAATAAAAGGCTTACTTGTAATTCCGTGGACTACTTTTTAATGTATTTTGGGAATGTTTGCTTGTTTTAAGGAAAAACTATAGTTTGGGAACAACTGAAATGACTTATTAGAGTGTTACAGGTGGGACAAAAGACAGATGGGAAATGTTCCTCTTGTTTCTTTATGTCCTACCTCTCAAAGGTAGGGAGATGATAGTTCCCAGGGGAGGTCAGAGAGGGCTGATGGGTCCTAAAGCACTGTTCTTGGACAGAATGCTAGCACTTTTAATGGAATATTCATGTCACTGTTTGAGACCTCTATTTTGATTAGTAGGCCTTTGGTTTACTGAGCATCCATTTCATCCATATTTGATCCTTCCTTCCTTACTTCAGGCTCCAACACCCATGCCCACTGCCACTGTGCCCTCTCCCTATACTAATACCACATACCACCTTTGTGCTGTAGGTCCTATCTCTCACTCCTTGCAGATTCTGATAATCATTTTCATTCAGTTTGAATGGCCTCTCACCAATGAAGATTTCACACACTACTCTTTCCCAATCTTGTATTTTCTAGGTATTACAGTCTTCCTCAAATTGTCAGCTGTAGTTGATATATCTTCAGGTATTCATGGATTCTTGTATTAGTTCCACTTCACCACTGGAAACAAATACCCTGGACTCACTCTAGGAAGAATTATTTATTTCCACACAATTAGTTGTGTGGAAATGAAGAGAAAAAAATATCTTAAGAAGAGATAACATATCACGGAACAATAGCTTCCAAAACTGAAAGGAGTCTTAGAATCCACCTAGTGTAAGCCTTTCATTTGAGAGTTGTAGAATAGAGCCCCAGAGGACTTGGCACATCTGGTAAGCAATGGAGTATATGTTTTTGACAGTAACTACATGAAATTAGGTCTTGTAATTCCCTATCCAGTATACTTTCCACAACATTACACAGAATCGAATCCTTGGGTTATAGTATTTGAACAACTTGAAGAAAGATGAGAGATCATATTTTGACAGCTGAAAATAATGAGAAGTAAAAGGGGTAACTAGTCCTCAAACAAGAAATAGATAATGCAGAGGGGCAGAGAAGAGAAATGAGTATGGTCCATTTATGGAACAGCATAAAGTTCGATACAATATAGAGTGCCAAGGCTGGATGAAACGACCTTGGTAAAGGAAGTAAAGGGGAAGTGCATTTCTGTAAAAGAAGAAAAAATGAGAAGCAATAATAAATTATTCTTTGCTTTTTTAAATTATTACCATGAATTGGAAATTCGAAATAATGCTAGTGCTAAACTACTTCTAAAAATTATTTTTATTCTAAATGCCAAATAATTGCTGAACTTGTGGCCAATGTTCAATAATATATATCTAAGCTTCAAATTAATGCATATTTACTACTTACATGCTTGACTAAGCCTGGAATTCTGTTTGGAGGTCTTTGTGGAGACTTGCCGGTGGTTGTATAGAGTATAGTGTATATAGTTACAGTATATATAGCTATATCATAGTTAGTGAATACACTATACACTATATAGATATATATAGTGATATCAGATCACTACAGCTTTTTTAGACGGAGTTCATGTTTCCAGTCTCTATATTACTATATAAACTTGCACTTAAGCAGTAGATTTGAAATAAGCCTAATAAGCTCATGGATTATAAAGGTGAGGAAAAAGGAGTTACTTCCTTCTATCTTATTATTCTCTGTGATGACTTTAGTTTTTATATGTGCTTAAATTTTAAAACAGCGAAACAAATCAAACCAGGTGGATTTTTTGATAAATGCAAATTTTAGGTTATAAATGAAATATAGTAATGAATTTTAATAATTCCAAAAATTCAAATTTAATCTTTATGTTAGCATGTATCTAGACAATGATAGGCAAAATAGATTGTATCTAAGTGAAAATATGCTTAGAAGTAAAATAAATATACTCATATTATTTTACATTTATAATATTATAAAACTGTCTTAGTTCTTAAAAATTAAACACATTTCATTATTAAGGATTTAAAATATGGCTATGAAGCAGTAGTCAAGGTATTAGAGCAAAACATAAATTATAAATAATTATAAATAATTTGTTAAAATAACAAATTGTATATAAAACTTTTTATTGAACAACTATAGTGCTCAGGACATGGAGCAAGTCCATTTTGACAGTGAGAACTAGAAGCCACTTCTAAACACCAAGCTGAGACAGAATTGATCTGTGTATTATTTAATTTATGATTTTTTAATGGAGAAATATTTTATTTTATTTAGATTGCATATTTCATTGATTTGTCTTCATGAGGGTGATTCAGTTTGTAAGTTTTACCCAAAGAGATAAGAGATAATATACTCATTTGGAATATAGGAGGAAGAAATAATATCATTTACCTTCATTAAATAATTTCTGAAAAGACCCACAAAGTTAAAGCACATTTCAGAAGATACAGTAGAGTTTAACATTGTGAAATATTTTCTTACTGGTGTGGTTTGAGGGAAAAAAAAGATACACAGATTAAGAGGTGCTAGTTACATTTTTTGCACCACAGTGATATTGGATATTGGAGCCCTAATTTTTTTTATCACCTGAAGATGACTAATGAATACAGATTTCTAAAACAGTAGAAAGTCTGAAAGCAACTTATTTAGAAGTAAATTTCACAAAATATATTTTAAACCTATTATTTTAAAATAATATTGTATTCATGGAAGTTACAAAAATACTTAATGTTCCTTTGTGTTTTTCACCTATTTCCCCATTGCTGATAACATTTTACATAACTGTCGTCCATTATCATAACCAGGAAACTGACACTGTTGCTATACTATTAATTCCTTACAGACCATATTCAGATTTCATGAGTAAACACACTGTTTTAGCACTAAAACTTTTCAAGTATTTAAAAATAATCTGTTTAGAAATCTTATTTTGAATTATATTAGAAAAAAGCTTAAAATGAATTGAGTTTGCCTCATCATACGTAAATATATATTTCTTTATTGCTCCCTGACTCTGAGATGTTGCATCTTTGGACCTCATCTCTTTTTTCCGTGGTTTAGGAAGACTTAAGCTGCTGTGTCCATGTTGTACTTCCCAATGGGGTTACCACCAGGACTGAAACCACTGGAAGCTAGAATGAGACAGATACAGTAATAGTAGGAGCTGTGGGGAAAGCTTAGGTTATGTTTCTCCTACTCTGTTTCTTAATGGCAACAGGTATAGCACCTAATTTACATTGGAAATAGTTTATGTGTGTTCTTGTACAGTAGTCTTGTTTATGAGGAAAACTACACCCTGACAATACAAACACTGAATATTAGGTTTTGAGTGTGTACAGATGATTTTGGAGGAAAATAATTTTCAGTGTAATATGAAAAATATTGTCAGTGTTTGTCAAAGTGTGACTGCTTGAATATTCTGTTATCCTAAGCTTGAAGGAAAGTTATAAATCTTTTTGAAATGTCTTTTTCAATTTTTATTGTAGTGAAGTATGTAATACTTAATATTCCAATAGTCTACCATTAGATACATTTACACTTATTATATTCACCACAAAGCTTTTTATGAGTAGGAGATGGAGAACTTCTTGTAAGTACTATACCATAGTGCATAACTTAACAGAATAATTTACATTGAAAATCCAACTCATAGACTACATTCATCACCTAGAATTGTGCACTACAAATTCAAAGTTCGAAAGCACACAAAACCATTTTAGTTGACAAAGCTTTTTAGTGCAAAAATAAAGTTTGTAGGAAAAAAACAAGGTTAAACAATATATATTTTATTGTTGTAGAATATTACTAAGAATGCTTTGCCTAAAAGTAGTTCATAAATGGAGAAAAACTTATGATCACAAAATCCTGTTTCTGGTGTAAATTAGAAAGGAAATGATGGTAAAGTTGAAAATCATCATATAAATGGCGGTTCTCCATCTTTGGTGCACGCCATAATTGCCTGGGGAGTGATTTTGGGATGTATGAGATAAAACCTGTAAGGGGTTTTATCTAAAACGTATCAAAGAAACTTTTTTTTTTTTTTTTTTTTAGGACAGACAACAGGACAAGTATGGTATCATTGATTGGTGTGTTGTGTATTTTGTTTTCCAGGATTGGTTTCTAGATTAGTCAAGAGAAACATTACTAAGTACTTGTAACTATTTGACTTTCGATGATTTTAAATTTGACTAATTATTTCAATAAAGATTATTAGGAATATGAAAATACAATAACATACAGTGGTGTAGTGATCAGATTTAACTGAATTCTGAATTCTAGACATAGCAGTAATCCATGGGGGCTGTGAGACTCAAAAGTGGATAATGTGGGGGGAAATGTGATGATCTGATTTCTCAAACCTTTTTTAGCTGATAGTTTAACCTTAATGGCTTACTCTAATTTGTCAGCAATCTCATGGTATTTATCAGTACTTAGAAGGATTTTTGAAGCTTGTCTATTGCAATTTGGAACCTCTTCTATTTATCTAAGCTCTTCAAGGATAAATAAATTATGCTTTGTTATTTGAGGAAAGTGTGGAGCCTAGAGCTGAAGTAATTACCAGAGTGGTTGGGTAGGTATTATGGTGTGAATGTAATTAATAGTCTTAAAGGTTATGTAACATTAGTTTTTATTACCTTTATTTTATGAACTATCCAACATGTTTTTAAAATATGGTGCAATGGAAAAAAGTATGAGCATTGATGTTGGGTAGCTCTTTGTTCTAATGCAGGTACATTTTAGTTTTGATCTTCAGCAAGTTTCTGAACTTTTGAACCTCCTGTGATTCCTGTAAGAAATTGGGGCGCCTGGGTGGCTCAGTCATTTAAGTGCCTGACTTCAGCTCAGGTCATGAGCTCATGGTCTGTGGGTTCGAGCCCCATGTCAGGCTCTGTGCTGACAGTTCAAAGCCTGCTTCAGACTCTGTGTCTCCCTCTCCCTGCCTGACTCCCCCCGCCCCCCGCTCATATCTCTTTCAAAAGTAAATAAACATTAAAAAAAAATTAAAATGCGCCCCCAAAGCAGTCTTAACACTTTGCAGACTATTGGCAAATGTTCCATTTTCCTTTCCCCTAATTATGATACTAGACAATTACCTTTTTAAAATGTTTATTTATTTTAAGAGGGAGAGAGGGAGTGAGAAGGAGCGGGGAAAGGCCAGAGAGAGGGAGAAAGAGAATCCCAAGCAGGACCTGTGCCGTCAGTACAGAGCAGATGTGGGGCTCAGTCCTACAAACCACGAGGTCATGACTTGAGCTGAGGTCAAGTTAGATGCTCAACTGATTGAGTCACCCAGGCGTACAGTATAAATATGATTCTCTTAAAAGATTCTGATTTATTTGTGATGAAATCTCAAGGTTGGTTCTGAATTATACACAGAAAAGATTGAAACAGTGAAGACATGGATTCTGAGAAAAGCAAGCAAGTGATAGAATGGGTTTTTTTTTTCATATTTTTGTTCCTTTTTTTTTTAAAGCTCAGATAATTCTATGGCTTATGTTTATGGATAAGTGGAAATAAAACTTTTAATTTTTTCTGTACAATTCAAGGGTTTGGGGATTAGCTGCACAACATATTTTTTTTTTTTTGTCTTAGAATTTTTTAGAGGGCTTGAGATATCTTTTATATCCATTGAGGAGATATATGCAAGGTAATTCATAGCTGTTTGGGAGCATTTTCTCATATAATTAATGAACTGAAATTAAAAGATAGGTGAACCTGTAAAAAATATTACTGTAAATGTCTGTAGTACCATCCATTAAAGCACTGTTGATATTGCATGTGCTAGCTGTCACACGTATTGTTTTAATCATTGTGAAGAGTTTGCTCTGTTTCTCTTGTTACTTCAGTGGTCCATATACTTGTTGCTAGATTGTCTCTTCAGTGAATCATTTATCATGGATTTTTTAATAACTTGAATCTTCTGGTTTTCCAAAAACAATGATAGTACCTTAAATTTGTATATATCTTTAGAGTTTAAAGAAGCATGTTAACTAAATGAAAATTAATTGTAGAAATTAATACAGAGTCAGATATTATTTTTTTTATTCTGTATCTTGCCTTGTCATAAAAACTAAATGTTGATGGAAAGAACAAGGGGATTAGAACATGAAAACACCAGATATTCAGAGTAGTATGTTGGTGAAGCATGTCTTATTTGAGTTTAAAATGCTTTCTCCTTATGGTGAAATTTTTGTCAGGCAACATGTATGAGAAGCTTGCTACATGAAAATCAGTGGTTTGATTTCTTCACTGGATTGTTTTTAGTAGCCTTTTGTCTGATCTCCTGGCTTTCATTGTTGATTGTTTCCCTGCCTTGGTCTTACACTTCCCCTCTTGCACCAACCTTAGTAACTATACCCCGTCTCTTGTGTCTCCCTCCCACCATTTGTGAAATCTTTTCATTCCCTTCCTTCAAGAAGTAGAATTTACTGGGGTGCCTGGGTGGCTTAGTCGGTTAAGCGTCCGACTTTCGCTTAGGTCATGATCTCACGGATCGTGGGTTCGAGCCCCGCATCGGGCTCTGTGCTGACTGCCAGCTCAGAGCCTGGAGCCTGTTTCAGAGTCTGTGTCTCCCTCTCTCTCTGACCCTCCCCTGTTCACGCTATCTATCTTTCTCTCTCCTAGAAATAAATAAAAAAAAAAAAAAGTAGAATTTACTTTTCTACCTCTTGAATTGTGTCTGGCCATGTAAAATGCTTGGATTAATAGAATGTGGTAAAACTGACATCATGCCTTTCCTAAGCTTAAGCCTCAAGAGAACTTGAATGTTTCCATTTGTTCTTTTGGAAATCTGCTGCTACCAGATCATGAGAGGCCTGTGGCTTAGTAACACTAGCAATCAGCTAGCCAACTGTAAGACGTAAGTAAGGTCTTACTAGTAGACCAACAAATCCTCTAGTCTTGGGTGGGCTCACTTAGCCCTTGTGGGTATTCATGTCTTATTTTAAGACATGGTAACTTCTTAACTTTTGTATTGTTAGAATTCCTCTAGGATGATAGGAAGTTAATGGGCTTCCACAGAGTTATCTATGAATCTTTAGGTCTCATGAGGAAGACTGTTTAATTAAAAGAGAATATTTTCTCTAAATAATTTAATTTCCCATAGACAGTTTGTTTTTTAGGATTAAATATTTTTATGTTTTAAAATGTAGCTTAAACTGGCTGCATTGAGGAAAGAATGTATTATTTGAGATGCAGTGTTTCCTTGAGAAAGGAGAGATGTAGCTTTGTTTGAAATTGTGTTAAGCATCATCTACAGTTTGATAGTATTTAAGTATTGAATCTTTAATACCACAGTTCTTGAAGAATGCTCTGATTCTCATTTTAAGATTATATATGTCTTGATTAATTTTGAAAGGGTGAAGAAAGGATATAAAAGATGTTCTGTTGATGTGTACACTACAGTCAAAATGTCACAGACTTACGAAGTCCACTCTGGTGAATTTAATTCTAAAGATGACCAAGGTGGAAGTGGGGGTAAAAGGTATTAATTGTAATGTTGTTAAAGGTGGATTTCAAATGTACAGAGTCGGTCCATGCATGAGGGGTAATGTTAGGCATTGTATATTAGGCATCTTCCCTCAAGGTTTATAGAAGTTAGTGAATGGTCACAGAAATATATGTGTATGTGTGTGTGTATATATATATATAGTCCAAAATGAAGGTGCCATATTCAAATTGACATGTATGGTGAACCATTAAATACTGTTATTTTTTTCTGAAATGTTGAATTCTTAATACTGTTTTGGACATACATAACCTTAATTATATATGTACTAAAAAGATAAACATCTAATAAAATAGATAAGCATGTATCACAATCATCAATCTTAAAAATTTCTCTCCTCACATCACTTAAAATAATCTAGGTCTATCAGATTAAATGGCGATTATTCAGTATCCCTATATGTCTTGGTTAAATCAACTTAGGATTTCATTAAGAGAACACAGAGTGTTTACAGTTTGATTTAATATTCTTTAAAAACAGAAAGAATTGAACTTTTTAAAGAACAGTTTGAGGTCAAGAACAAAATTAAGAGCAAGGGACAGAGTTGCATACATCCCCTGCCCCCATACATGCATAACCTCTCCCATTATCATTATCTCACCAGAGTAGTGAATTTTTTACAGTTGATGATCCTATATAATCAATAATCAGAATCACCCAGAGTTTATAGTTTATATCATGGTCCACTCTTTGTCTTCTACGTTCTCTGGTTTTGAACAAGTGGATAATGGTGTCGATCTATCATTATAGTATCATACAGATTATCTTCACTGCCCTAAAAATCCTGTGTTCCTTATTCTTCCCCTCCCCCAGCCCCTAGTAACTGCTGATCTTTTATTATCTCCATAGATTTGCCTTCTCAAGAATGCCATACAGTTAGAATCAAACAGTATGTAGACTTTTCATATTGGCTCTTTCCACTTGGTAATATGATTCCTCCATGACTAATCATGGCTTGATAGCTCATTTATTTTTAGTGGCCAATAATATTCTTTTATCTGGTTGTATTGGTTTACTAATCTATTAATGTTGGTTGCTTCCAAGTTTGGGCAGTTATGAGTGAAACTGCTATAAAGATCATTGTGGAGGGTTTTGAGTGGACATAAGTTTACAGCTTCTTTGGGTAAACATCAACCTGCATAATTGCTGAATTGTATGGCAAGAGTATATTTAGTTCTGTAATAAAGTGCCAAACTGCCTGCTATTACAAACTGCTGTGCCATTTTGCATTCCTCCCATCAGTGAATGAGAGTTCTTTTTCTCCATATTCTCTCTAGCATTTGATACGTCAGTGTTCCAGATTTTGGCTGTTCTCATAGGTGTATAGTAGTATCTCATTGTTGTTTTAATTTGCATTTCTTTGAGACCTGTGATGTGAAGCATATTTTCTTATGCTTATTTGTCATTTGTATGTCTTCTTTGGTGAGGTGCATTAATGTACTTTTTATGTTTAAATCACTGATTTTCATGAATCTAATGGCAACTTATTGAACCATCTACCAGATGCTTAAATTGCAAATCCAAGCAGCAATTTTTTTAACCATAAGATATTATCTGAACAGCAAAAGGTTGATCCTCATCTCATATGTGGGACATACAGAAGTCATACTTATGCATACTTATATTAAATATTCATATATTAGAATTTTATGAGGATAAAGGAAGATTTCATTACTGGTCATAAAATCTTAAAACATTTGGAAGTAATTTTAGAAAGTATCTTGTTAAAATCACCATTTAGTGTATGATCTTACTTTGTAATATTTGGTTTTAAGGGACCATTTCATCTAGAATTCCTTTCAGAGTATCTTTGGAAGGCTTCTTTTCATGAGTTCCGGATAAACTATATGCTGCTCAACACTGAAGGGCCCTGGGGCCCAGTCCTTCGATGCATTGCTTTTGTGTGCATACTCACCATCTTGGGGATCTCTTTGAATATCATGGCCTTATTTATTTTGATTTTTTAATGTTTATTTTTGAGAGAGAGAGGGACAGACAGACAGACTGACAGATACAGCATGAATGGGGGAGAGGGGCAGAGAGAGGAGAGGGAGACAGAATATGAAGCAGGCTCCAGGCCCTGAGCTATCAACACAGAGCCCAATGTGAGGCTGGAAGTCACGAGCTGTGAGATCATGACCTGAACTGAAGTCAGACGTTTAACCTACTGAGCTGCCCAGGTGTCCCCGAAACCATGACTTAAATAATATCTATATTCTCAAATTGTCATCACTACCCTGGATGTCTCCCTGGTTCCTCAGACTCCTCTATCTGCCTAGTCTGCATCTTTAGTTGTGGTCTAAGTAGGTCTATCACTGTCAACCCCGAACACATTCCTAATCTTCTCTCCCACATCTGACCCTTCACATTCTTCTTCAGTGGTAACTCCATTGCTCTAGGTGCCCAGGCCAAAACCTTAGATTACTCTTAACTCTTCATTTTCCTATGTTCCAGCCCATCAACAAATTCTCTCAATTTTGTCTTAAAAATAGACCAAGAATTTGACCAATTCTCAGCTCATTTGATGCTTAAATCTTGACGCAGACTCCTTTATCTCTCACCTTTTCATTTTTACCATTTTTTCTGCTTTGACCATTACCTCCTTTTAGTTTTTTCTCAACACAGCATCCAGTGTGAGTTTTCTGAAAACAAATTGATACCTTCCTCCATTTAATATCTGCTTGTGGATGGTCTCTCATCTTTCTAAGAATAAAGCCCCAAGTCTCTACAGTTGCTTATAACAGTGCATTCATGTGGCTCATCCTTGCTCTTGTCTACGTCCTCGTGCCTTCCTCTTGCTTGGTCCACTCCAAGGCAGTTCTCTTCTCTTCTACCAGACACTTCCTCCCACGTCAGCACCTGCACTGGCTCTTTGCTTCATCTGCTTTTTCCCCAGCTGGCCTCATGGCTCATGTTCTCCCTGTAACCCACCTTACCCTGTCACCTCCTTCAGATATTGGCTCATCTATCAGTGTTTTGTGAGACTTTGGATACCTATTTCAAATTTCAAACTACCCCCACTTAGCTCTTAATACCACTGACATATGTTATATAATTAAGTTTTTATTTTCTTTCACCCTTGACTTGGTATGTAAGCTTTATGGCAAGGATTGGGGGAGAGTTTTGCCTGTTTTGTTCAGTATCCCCAATCCTTAGAAGAGCGCCTTGCTTAATAAATGTTGATTGATGGAATAAATTATTTATAATATATTTTAAATACTGGGGAAGTATTTACTATATAATCTTTTCTCAAGTCTGTCCTTTTACAGTAGAGAAAACAATCAGTAGATTCTTTGTTTTTAATTTAAGTTTTCTTTTTTTTTTGAATTTTACTTTATTTTATTTTATTTTTTTATTTTTTTATTTATTTTTTTTACAAATAGTTTATTGTCAAATTATTTTCCACATGACACTCAGTGCTCATCCCCAAAGTGCCCTCCTCCATGCCCATCCCCCCTCCCTCCCACATCCATCAGTCCTCAGTTTGTTTCTCAGCATTCAAGAGTCTCTCATGGTTTGCCTCTCTCCTTTTCCCCCACCATTTCCGCCCTTCTTCTCCCCCTTGGTCCTCCGTCAAGTTCCTCCTAATCCTCCTATACGTGCAAACATATGATATTTGTCCTTCTCTGCCTGACTTATTTCGCTCAGCATAACACCCTCAAGGTCCATCCATGTTGCTACACATGGCCAGATTTCATTGTTTCTCATTGCCATGTAGTATTCCATGGTATAGATAAACCACATCTTCTTGATCCATTCATCTGTTGATGGACACTTAGGCTCTTTCCATGTTTTAGCTATTGTGGAGAGTGCTGCTATGAACATTGGGGTCCATGTGCTCCTATGCCTCAGCATTTCTGGATCCCTTGGGTAAATTCCTAGCAGTGCTATTGCTGGGTCCTAGGGGAGTTCTATTGTTAGTTTCCTGAGGAACCTCCACACTGTTTTCCAGAGGGGCTGTACCAGTTTACATTCCCACCAACAGTGTAGGAGGGTGCCCGTTTCTCCACATCCTCGCCAGCATCTAGAGTTCTCTGATTTGCTCATTTTAGCCACTCTGACTGGTGTGAGGTGGTATCTCAGTGTGGTTTTGATTTGTATTTCCCTGATGAGGAGGGATGCTGAGCATCGTTTCATGTGTCTGTTGGCCATCTGGATGTCCTCTTTGGAGAAGTGTCTGTTCATGTCTTCTGCCCATTTCTTCACTGGGTTGTTTGTTTTTCGGGCGTGGAGTTTGGTGAGTTCCTTATAGAGTCTGGATATTAACCCTTTATCTGATAGGTCATTTGCAACTATCTTTTCCCATTCCGTTGGTTGCCTATTAATTTTCTGGGTTGTTTTTTTGGCTGTGCAGAAGCTTTTAATCTTGATGAGGTCCCAACAGTTTATTTTTGCTCTCGATTCCCTTGCTTTTGGGGATGTGTCAAGTAAGAAGTTGCTGCGGTGGAGGTCAAGGAGGTTGTTTCCTCTTTCTCCTCTAGGGTGTTGATAGTTTCCTGTCTCACGTTCAGGTCCTTTATCCATTTTGAGTTTATTTTTGTGCATGGTGTGAGAAAATGATCTAGTTTCATTCTTCTGCATGTTGCTGTCCAGTTCTCCCAACACCATCTGTTAAAAAGGCTGTCTTTTTTCCATTGGATATTCTTTCCTGCTTTGTCAAAGATCGGTTGGCTGTATACTTTTGGGTCCACTTCTGAGTTCTCAATTCTGTTCCATTGGTCTATGTGTCTGTTTTTGTGCCAATACCATACTGTCTTGAAGATGACAGCTTTGTAGTAGAGGCTGAGGTCTGGGATGGTGATACCTCCCGTTGTGGTTTTATTTTTCAGTATTACTTTGGCTGTTCAGGGTCTTTTGTGGTTCCATACAAATTTTTGGATAGTTTGTTCTAGTTTTGAGAAGTATGCTGGTGCAATTTTGATTGGAATTGCATTGAATGTGTAGAGTGCTTTAGGTAGTAATGACATCTTAACTATATTTATTCTTCCTATCCATGAGCATGGAATGTTTTTCCATATCTTTGTGTCTTCTTCAATTTCCTTCATAAGTTTTCTATAGTTTTCATCATACAGATCTCTTGTATCCTTGGTTAGGTTTATTCCGAGGTATTTTATGGTTTTTTGTGCAATTGTGAATGGGATCAGTTTCTTGATTTCTCTTTCTGTTGCTTCATCATTGGTGTATAAAAATGCAACCGATTTCTGTACGTTGATTTTGTACCCTGCAACTTGGCTGAATTCTTGGATCAGTTCTAGTAGGCTTCTGGTGGAGTCTGTCGGGTTTTCGATGTAGAGTATCATGTCATGTTAGAAGGCTCTCTCAGTGGATTCTGCGTCTTTTTTCTCCCAATCTCTCAGGTTTTGTAAGGTTTCCAATGACTTCAGATCTTTTCTGTGTGATGTATGGGCGCGAGTGCAAGTACGGAGCTCCTTACTTCTCCGCCATCTTGCCCTCTCCTAATTTCAGTTTTCTTATAGAACAGTCATCTATTTTATTTATTTCCTTCACTGAACCTGTTTATTTAAGAAAAAAAAATGCACTGTACTTAGCCGAGAGCTATGCACCCTTTTCTTAATGATATTCATGGGTTCTTGGGATGCTTCCAGACTTGAGTTCAGGCTTTCACAAATTTGTTCTGAATTAAGGACCACCATTAGATGAGAAGTAAGGTGTTAGGAACAAGACAGAAATTGCAGCTCAATCTGGAATAATTAGAAGGACAAATACAACAAAAAAAGGAGACTATTTTCAGTGGGTCAGGTCTTGTTTTCATAATTCCTGACATAAGCCTGCCACTAAAATGGTCATATTTCTTCAAATGTTGGACTTTCAACTGCAAAGTAAGCACATAGTTCTGTCAATGTGACCTAATTTTCCGAAATGATGATGTATGTACTTTCATTCTCAGTCTGTTAGCCTTTAGACTTTAGATTTTTCTTCTTATCTACATGGTTGTATAGAACTCACAGCCTCACTGTCCTAGGGAAGAGGAGAAAAAGGCAATCTCAACCTAAAAAAACAACCCACAAAACTGTATTCAAAGTTAGAATGTTTAAAAAAGAATATTTCTTCTGAAAAGGGAAAAATTACCATTGTTCTGCTGGCTGGAAGTGTTGGAAGTATCTCAAAGAAACACAATTGGACTAATTATATTTTCATCTTTCTCTACCCATTCAAGTCTGAGATCATGCACTTCACTAAAGTTTTACATCCTTCTGGATTATAGGAGAAGTTGCAAGACTATCAAAATGCCTTAGATGCTTTTCTAGAGATAACATGTAACCTTTACTATGAACTTTTGTGGGTCTGATGTTCTTTCTCCAAGAAAGTCACATGAAGGAGAAACTTCAAATAGTCCAGTTACCAAGTTTGAAGTTTTTTTAAAAATCTGATTTAAAAAATATTTTAGTACAGTAAACAGACCTTTAAAAAATACGATAAACACAAATATGACTCCGACTTCAGAGTTTAACCAGTTTCTCTAAGAACATCTTTTTTTAAGTTTATTTATTTTGCGAGAGAGAGAGAGAGAGCATGCAAGCAGAGGAAGGGCAGAGAGAGAGAGAGACAGACAGACAGACAGAGAGACAGAGAGAGAGAATCCCAAGCAGACTCCACATGGGATAAGCGTGATGCTTGATCTCATGACAGTGAGATCACAACCTGAGCTGATATCAGCATTTGAATGCTTAACCAACTGAGCCACCCTGGTGCCCCTCTGTAAGAATGTCTAATTATGGACACCTGGGTGGCTCAGTTGGTTTAGGTCCGACTCTTGGTTTCTGCTCAGGTCTGGTCTCACATTTCATGAGTTCAAGCCCGGTGTTGGGTACTGTGTGCTGACGGCATGGAGACTGCTTGGATTCTCTTTCTTCCTCTCTCTCTGCCCCTACCCTGCTCATTCTGCTCTCTATCTTTCAAAATAAATAAACACACTTAAAAAAACAACAACATCTAATCGAAGGACTTGGGTTGCTCAGAATTCACCTACAATTTTAAGGTCAAATAATATTCTTATGAAATAATATTCTTATCAAATCCTCTGTTCTAAATATGTGTGCCCTGTGTTTTAGCGTGTTCAACCCAGGCACTGTTCACCTAAAAGTAATAGGTAAAATGTTCTTCTAAAAAATGTTCATAGTGGTGTATTTTATAGTTGTTTAAAAGTGGAAACGATCCAAATGACCCCCAGTGGTTAAATTCCTCTGTGATTATCATCATAGAACAGAAGAATATCTTATGTAGCAATATGAATAGTCTGTTGTCACAGGCAGCAGTATAGGAGAATGCAAAAAATAAAATGTTAAGCAAAAGTTGACAGACTCAGAAGAGCATATATTACTCCACTTAGATAAATTATGATAGAAGGGAATATGAATGTTTTGGGTGTTAGAAGTGAGGATAGTGGTTACCTTTTGAGATTAGTGACTAGAAGGAGGATGAAGATTGCTCCTGGTGCTACTTATATAAGCATATTTACTTCATGAAAATTCACTGTATTCTGTACTTAGGATTACTTTTCTGTATATATGATTTATGTTAATAACTGTTTAAGAAAAAACAGTCTTCTCTTCCATCTTGTTTTGTATTTGGCTAGCTTGTATTGTTTTCAGAAGGTGAAAATAGGACATGGGAAAAAGAGAGGCTTTCACCTGTGTAGTACATTCCTTTGGTTGCTACAACAAATTACCGCAAGTTTGGCTTAAAACAACAGACATGTATCATCTTACAGTTCTGAAGGCCCAAAGCTTTGAAATCATTATCACTGGGATGAGATCAAGGTGTTGTCAGGGGCATGGTTTGTTTGCATTCTCTGGGGGTGGGGGATCCATTTGATGCCTCTTCTGGCTCATAATGGCTGTGGATATTCCTTGGCTTGTGGCCACATCACTCCCATCTCAGTACCATCATCTTCAAATCTGTGTTCTACCTTTTTTTCTGTGCCTCCCTTATTAAAAGGTTCATATTATTGCGTTTCATGCCCACCTGGAAAATCTTCCCATCTCAGTATCCGTAACTTTATTTAATACGCAAAGATCCTTTTATTGCCTTTAAGGTAACATTTGCAGGTTTTGGGGATTAGGATGAAGAGATCTTGTGAGATTTATCAACTTCCCACACTATGTAATACTCAACTGGATAGAAATGAGAGAGTATTGTTTACCCACTGCTGCTGTTTTGGTATGCTGCAACAAGGTGCAGGTGTAGAAAGTTATTTTCTAGGATCACCTCACTCTTTGTGAATCCCCCATTATTTATAATTCTGATCAAAAGATTGGAATAACATAGCTGCAGAGACTTTAGAAACCATATAATGCAGATATTTTCAGTCTTCAAAATGTTTCTTCAGATGAGATCTTTTATAAAACACAAATATTAAACTGCAAACAGCACTGCCCCACTATCTAAGTTTTTCTTTCATTCCAAAGTGGTCTCAGGAGGTACATTTGGAAATTATTTGGGCCCTTTGGAGCTATTTGAAAAATTTATCTATTCTAATCTCTTTATTTTACTGAGAGTCGCCAACTCTAACATTCATGGTATGACAACTTTTTTCCCAAAGATCATTCAGAAAGATTGGGAATAAATCCTTGATCTCCAATATTCTTTGCACAAAACTACCTTCAGATGCCTCTACATGGAAGACAACATGTGGTTGCCACAGTTCCATCAGATAAGCCCCATAAACCTTTGGCCCAGATTTCTGAGTATCACCGAAAATACACAGAATGACATAATGTGGCAAAACATGGGAGCAGGTTTCTTTTATCAGTATCAATAACAGCACACGTCATTATGAAAGCCACTTTCTTTGTACTCAGAAGAATGTCCCAGGTCAGCTGTTATTCATGCAAAGAGCCCATATATTCGAGTTTCCACCAGTATAAGCAGATGTCATGAACTGAAGCCAGCCCTTTGACAGCTTGCAGCATCAGAGCAAAATGGAACTCCTCCCCTGTTATACATAGGTTAGTATATGGGTGTCTTTTTTGCTCGTCTTTGTCCCTTGTTCCAAAACTCCTAGCATAGAGATAAACACATTTTGTATTCTACATCTTAATCCCATAAATTTTGGTCTCCCTTTGTCCCTTGTCCCTTGTCCTGTGAAACTTTGTTTTCATTATCTGAGCAGTTTCACTGATATGCTCTGCTGGTTTTATTCAAATGATACCAATACTTTCTTGCCAGACAAAGATCTTAAAAGTAATGGGTGCTTACATGTATTAAAAGGTATTAATGCCAGTAAACAAAGAATACATTTGAAGGGACTAATTATGATGGTTTTATATTTTTATGGTTAATTGAAACCTTTTGTTCTACTTTATACAGTGATTTTCATTTATCTGTAGGAAAAACATACTTGATTTTTGTAAGTGTGCATTTAACCACTCATTATTTGTATAGTTGAAGCTCTGACTTTTATTAAGAGGGTTATTTTCATGAATTCTTTGTGACTGCCCTAAAAACACCCTGTGATGTTCCCTAGTATGGGAAGTATAATTGACTGCTGGCTCCAGGTTCTGCACTCTGACTACAGGCTTTAGTGCCCAGGCCACCGCACATAAGAGCTTACCTCAGGCAGTGACTGAGTGTATCAAGGGCACTAACGCAGGCCCGCTCTCGTAACATGTGAGATTCCTCTGCTGGGGACTTTGGCTCACAGACTCTCTAATCAATTTGGCTGAAACATTCTTCGATTGTACTGCACTTGGGAGCTTGTTTCTTTCGTCACTCCCTTCTCCCTCTCCTTCAGAGAGGTCAGACATGCATTGTAGTGGGATGGCTCTTCCAACCTCCTCCAGCTTCCTCCTGTTTCTTTCATAGGTACCTCTCCTACCACCCCAAGAACTCTTTTGCTTACAGAATCCCATCTCTCTGTCTGCTTCTCCAGGAGGAGGACCTACACTACCACATGCAAAAAAAGAATCTTTTTCTCAAATGGTTAAATATTTACGCCCCTTTATTCACATATGGTTTTAAGTTTTAATGCCTGATTAAAAGTACATACCCCTGTACTTTTCCAGGAAGCTGTTACTAGATGAACTTGCATGTGGTCTTGATTTTTTTTGTCGAACCTAATACTTCCCTTCAATTTGAACTCTGCCAACTAGTCTAGAAAAGTATAGTTTCTCCTGCATCTGCCAGTCAAAGGAGGTTTGTTTACTCTATTTGGCAAATTAAGATGACTTGGTGACTCTTTGCCAGGTCTCCTGTGATGCTGATATGTTGAAAAAACACTTTTGCATGCTTCTAGACCCTATTAAGCAATTTTGTAATGGAGGCTTGAGTTAACGACTCACTCTTGCCTAGAAGAGTCTTGACACCCTGCTATTTAGGATGAGCATGTTGGTGCTTTGTTTTATTGTGTTTCTCCAGGATCAGGGAAATGGGAGATTTACCATCCCATTGCAGCTCATTTTGCCATGTGTCACAGAGATGGAGGCTGAGGGAGGTGATAGTTACTAACTCTTTAACTGCATACTTACTTTGCAAAAATGAAATCTTACTGGTGGACAGCCTCCTTGATCAGTTATGGTGATGCATTCACAATAATTTCTAGGACCTGAATATCAGCACACATTATTTGGATGCTTTGGATGTTAAGCACTTTCTAAACCTTGGTGAAAATCCCTCCCTTATTAAAGTGTTATCTGTATACAAAAACAGCTCGCTCTATCCATTCACAATTAATACCCCGGTTTTATGAAAAACAACTGAGAATGCTGATTGTGTAATGTGAACTTTAAATGTGGAGAATCGCTGAGAACGAAACAGTACAGTAGTTGCCATCTAAGGAGCACTTAAAGGTCGGGCTATGAGGCCATGAGGGGCGTTAATTCTTTCAACATTTAATCTTAGAAAAAATGGCACTTGATTGTTATTAAGTAGAGGTTCAAAAAGGCCCATTAACTCTGGTGAGTAAAAAAGGGCACAGCAGTTATATATTCGTTTTATGTAAATGAGGTCCCCAAATGATGTTATCATTGCGTTACTTTTTACCTGTGATCAAAATAGCCAAAGCTACTGTTTGACAGTATCTTGGCTTGAATCCTCCAACAATATCTGGGGATAGCTGAGCAATTCACATCTCATGCATTGAAGACAAATTGCCTCCATGAAAATTCTATGAGAGCTTAAGAAAATTATCTCCCTGAATCTCACACACTGAGGTGGCTGAGAATATAGTTATCTAACACCTGCCTAAAATGGCAACAGGAGATATTTGGGAACCTTTGTTCCACTTAGTTGCCACATATGACCTTTGGAATTGCAATATCTGCCTCATGGCAGAGAACAGGAACACACCAAGAGCTCAGTGAAGCACTGAGTAAAGTGTGAAATGAAGCTAAATGTAAGAAGTAATGATACTAGACGTGTGGAATACATATGCATTTTAAAATAGACAACTATGGCACATTATACAAATGATGCTAATAAGATGATATGATATATAATATTTTTGACTACTTAATATATATCATTCCCAAGAACAGGTCAGCTGCATAACTCTGGAGTTAAGTTGCTAAATAATAGCTTCTGATATTTGTATTACGTTGACTAAAATTGGAGGAATTTGAAAGATTTCTGTTTGATAGTGAGCAGTTTATGGTCTTGTAACAGCTTTGATTCGCTCCCATATTAACCCTCATAGCCTGCTGTTTTCAACTTTCAGGACCAAAACTACTTCATATGATTAAGTTGGCAAAGCTTGAATTTCGGTGTTTTACCTACTCTACCTTTTCTTCGTACTGATTTTTCCACTCTCTTAGTATTTATATATGGGCATAACATATGCATAAATATAAGTGAGTGTTTTACTCTCCCAGAGATATTTCTATATGAGGTCTTAAGATATTAAAGGAATGAAAGACATGTTCTTGTTGTGTTGGACTTGCAGTCATCAAAAATCATAGAGAGGGTGGATTATGACCAAGGCTATATAAGGTATTGGTTAAGTATGCAGAGTAGTTGGTCCCTGATTGCTTGACTTCACATCTTGCCTGGATGATTTGGGCCAAGTTCCTTGATCTCTCTGTGCTTCCCTATCTTCACTTGTAAAAAGGAGACAATGGAAACACCTCCTCACAGGGTTTCTGTGAAAATTCAGTGCATTGATGTTTGAATAGCATTTAGCACAGTACATCTAGTACACTGAGAACTCTTAACTATTATTATGGGCTGCTGAATATCCTGATATATATAGACCTAAATACATGTCAATCAGAACAGTGCTTGGCACATAGGAAGTGCTCAATAAATAATAGCTATTGCTAAAAATACAGGCAGGGTATGTGCCCAGGTTTTTTAAGTTGCTGAGTTATTACAATTTGAGGAGGGGTGCTTTATGAAAAAGAAAACAAAATTATGAATGCAAAGTGCCTATAGCAACTTCAGTGCTATTGCATAAAATAAATTATGAATGTAAATGCCTGCAATTTCCATGAGAAGGGCCCATGCTATTGAAAGGCCTCTGAAATTTATGTGTCATTGGCTTCCCAATAAATCTGCGTTTGAAAAGGAACTTTGCCAACACCATTGAAATGATCCACCTTGACTATGAAACAAATGTATGGAGATCCTGAAGAGTAGGGCAAAGATTTTGGAGCAAATTTTTACACCTTTATATACAGCTCTCTACCCCTTACACACACACACACACACACACACGAGCATATACACACATAACATATACATGTGTGCCCCTAACAAAAGTATGTTGTTATAATAAAGATTCTCGGAAAATATTTGCTAAATAAAGGCAGCAATTATGTTTGTTAGCCTGTAATTAGTGTCAGGAAAGTAGGGCTGTAGAGGTATCCAAGATGAGGGAAAAAAAAAGAACAAAATTAGGGGGAAAAAGTAAGGCTGGGACACCTGCATGGCTCAGTCCATTAAGCATTTGACTCTTGATTTCAGCTCAGGTCGAGATCTCATGGTTGTGAGATCTAGCACTGGCATGTTGGGCTCCACTCTAGGTGTGGAGACTGCTTAAGATTCTTTCTCTCCCTCTCCCCCCAGCCCCTCTCCCCAACATGTGCGGGTACACACACAGTTGCTCTAAGAGAAAAAAGCTGAAACAAATGATTTATTTTTCATCCAGTAATCACTTATCAACTACATACTAAATATGCTAAATACTACAGATAAAAAGATAATAAAGATAGGTAGCTGCTCTCTGTGACTTTACTTTTTAGAGGAAGTTAGATCTATAAATATGAAAGTGTCAAAGTATTATAGGGTCTGTCATAGAAACTCTGTAAGGTGGTAGTGTTTAAGTTTACTGATTGTGGTAATGAGGAAGGTTTTAAAGAGAATGTACCACTTGATCTGATTATCAAAATAGTGAGGTTTTCACTGAGTAGACAATGGAGGGCATGGACACAATAAAAAGGTATATGAAACTTCGATCATTCACACAACTCCAAATAATTTGACATAAGTATTAGGCTTTCTCTTAGTTATAGCAAGATAGAGGGTCAGATCATGGTCTGATTATATACATTACTTAGGAGCACTTATTTTCTCCAGTGAATCATGGGGAGTCAAAACCATCAAGGTAATTTAATCAGATGTGCACTTTGGTAAGTCATTTTTACTAACATTATTTATCTGTGTTCTCCAAGTTCTGTTAGAAGAAGAGTGAATCATTCTGTGAAGGATAGACACTATACTTTATAGGTGGTTAGATTTGATTCCTTACGCAGTTTATACTACACAGAAATGCATTGTAATTGTGCAGTATAAGTTAACAATACATGCAGGCATGATCTACAACAATGATCACCTCCAAAAAAGATCTGAATTATTTTGAAAGGATATTTCAAATTTTCCAATTACTTAATATCTATCTTGGTTTATTTGAGATCATTGTTATAATAAAGATTTGAAATATTACGAGGAGTTTATGGTGCTTATGTTTTAAAAGTAATTATTCCATTGAGGATACCACTTCATATTGTGTGTGCGTTTTTTCAAAAGAATTACCCTCTAAGAAAACAGATGCTAGCTAGATGGTGACATAAATTGCTTTGCCTAAACTGTGATTATCTTGTCACTGTTTTCCATTCTAATATAATGCAGAAAACATAATCCAGACTATTTATGTGAAAGTGAAAACCATGGGCAATAGTAGACCATGATCAAGATGAAAGCCATTTTGTGCTACTAAGCAAATTACTTGCGTGCTCAGTCTCTTCATCTTTCAAATGGGGCTAATAATATTACCTAACTCATTAAGTTGTTTTGAGGGTTAAGAACAAAACACATGGAAAGTTTTTATACCACTGTTTAGCATATTGGATGCACTCAATATGTATAAATTATTTGGAAGAGAATATATAATACTAATTACTTATTTATTCCTTCTCTTTGCATAGTGAGCAGTGCTGCATATTTAGCCTAATTGTCCCTGTGACCTTACTAATCTGAGCTCTTGTTGACTGAGACAGACTGATAATCAAATCTAGACAGAATTTAAAGCACATTTTTAGCGTTTACCTTAGCCATATTTTCTACAGTGTTAGAACATAATATAATATGTAAAGTATGCTAAACTGTTTTATTGTTCCGTGGTGTAATTTGTCATTTATTTAGTAATTTCCTTGTCAGATTTCTTCTCAATAACACTTCGAAATTTTTTTTTCAAAAATAACATTAACGAGACTAAGATCTAACCGAGTTAAAAGGCACTATTAATATTTCCCTTAAGAAAACAAGATAGCCACTTACAATATAACTGAATAAGATAAGGATGTTGAAAGGGTTCTCAGCCCGTCTTCTCACAGCATAAAAACTGAAGGAGATCAGTCTGCCTTTCACAAGAGGCTCTGTGGAAGAGAACAGCATACTAATAAAAGTAAGGTCAGGAAGTCTGTTTAGTTGTTTTTGGTTCCTTATTTCTCGGACTTTCCCAATGGTTATAAGCTGGCATCTTCGACCCATGGCTGAAATTCAGGATGAATAAAACAAACAAAAAGAGGACGAAACATGGAGGGCTAGTACAGAGAGATCATTTCCTGTTAGAAAGGCATTAACTTTTTTTTTTTTTTTTTTTTTTTTGAGATATGTGACTGGGGATTTTGAGCTGAAAATATAGGCATTTAAAGCAGAAACCTCAGATTGTGAGGCTGGGTTGGAAGAACACTTCGGTCTACAAGGAGAAATGCACCTTGTAATGAACTACAGTGAGCTCTAAAATGAAATCACTGGTAGCTACATAGGAGAATAGAAACAGAATGAAGAACATCCAGATTTACAGCATCCCTGAAGGCATCGGAGGGGATGACCCCATTACTTTCATTGAGCAAATTTGTTCCATCTCTCCTCACACATCCCCTCACTAAGACTTCTAAAATGGAAGGGAAGATGTACAACATCATTCAGCTCTTGCCACTCTCTCAAAAAGGTCCCCAACATTGTTTACTAAGGTTTTATAATTCCCTCATGTTGTGCTCTTTTTAGTGTTTGGTTAACATTTTCTTTTTTTTTTTTCCTCTGCTTGTTTTTCTCCTTGACCTAGATCATGGAATCATATACTAAGAGGGCATTTTTCTAAATGCAAGTTGTCAGAAATGACTTGGCAAGGACTAGCAAAACTCACAGTATCCTGCAGCAATAGAATTAATGAAGAGGTTTTTTTCTAACTAAAGTGATTAATTTTTTTAATGTTTGTGAAATACAAATGCCAAGAACAAAATTTGAAGGAATAATTTTAGAAAGATAATTTGTACAAAAAATGTTGAGTTAACATTTAAACAAGCATAAGTTTAAAATGAGCACAGAAACACTGATTAATTGACAGCTTTTTTTACATTAAGAGTTATCATTTACAACATTCCACACATTTCTTTTGTGTTTATAAATGTCTTTATGAAAACTATATTAAGATGTCTAGGAGAAGATTGTACATTATCATTACCTTTAGTGACATTTGGTCTTTGTTTCCCATGTCTTGTGCCATACTGATATTTTTTCCTTGTATAAAATAAAGTCCTCTCTCATGAAAGATTATCTGGACCCAAATTTATAAGCAGACAACATAAGGACACGAGAACTCTAGAATATATCATGTAATCTTTAGTTGTGCAATCTGATGATTAAGTTGGATGGAGGAAGGAGTTCCATTTATATGAAAAGGATCTACTTTGTTGGTGGATCTGTGCCACATATTCATAGAGGTCCAACCTCATGCCATGCACCATGTTAAGTGTTGGTTGTACAAAGATATGTAAACCAGATATCAACCACTGGACAGCTCAGGCTGGAGTGGGGTGAGCTGCTTTGCAGGTGGAATGCAGTGTTTTATTCAAGATTATTAAACAAAAAATGCTTGTATTGCAATCTTTGACTTTTTATATTTTGGCTTGGGTGGCTTTAAAGTTAAAAATGTGGGGGCGCCTGGGTAGCTCATTCGGTTAGGTGACCAACTCTTGGTTTTAGCTCAGATCATGATCTCATGGTTTGGAAGTTTGAGCCCCCTGTTGGACTTTGTGCTGGCATCCCAGAGCCTGCTTAGGATCCTCTCTCTCTTCATCTCTCTCTGCCCCTTCCCTGCTGGTGGTTTCTTTGTTTCTCAAAATAAATAAGTAAATAAAACAATTTAAATAATAAAGTTATAAATGTAAAAAGACCAAACTTTAGTTTTTGACAGCAACTTTTACAATCTTCACTACAACTAGTTTTGGTTACCTCAATAATACTATTAAAAGCAATCAACCAAATATTCAGTAAAAAGTTAGCACATGGAAAATTAAGCCATGTCTTGTATTAATTAGGTTAAACCATGGACCAGCAAACTCTGTAAAAGGTCAAATTATAAAAATATTTTGGCTTTTGTAGGCCACATGATATTTGTTGCAACTACTCAGCTCTGACATTGTAGAATGAAAGCAGCCATAGACACTATATTAATTAATGAATCTGTCTAATTCCAGTAAAACTTTGTTTACAGAAACAGATGGCTGGCCTCATTTGGCCTACAGGCCTTCGTTTGTCAACCCCTGGATTAAGCAGTGAACATGACAGGTTTCTTAGAAGCACGGGGTTTGTTATAAGAATATGTGATTTAATATATGTAAGATGGCATGTAGTAAATGCTATAAATGTGTTAGTAATAATAGCAGAAATAACATTATTATTAAACAGAAAAGTAGGAGAAAATCATGTTTACACCATTTCTAGGGCTTAGATCTTACATATATATTTCTTTAAGACCTGGGTTATTGACCACTATTGAGCCTGAATTTCAGTGAATCAGACATTCAAATACATAGTGAGGGACTTTGTGAATGAAAACCTTCAGATGTTTCAGTTGCATATTGCATATATTGTGGCTGTCTATAATAGACATGAATAAATTCAATAATATTCCATACTTTAAAAAATTTAATTTGCCATTTATATGTTCTTTATACTTCTAAGAGTTTCCCAAAACTTGGATCATCAACTGACATACTTTAGTTTTCTGTTTATACTCCTTTAAATTTTTGGACTTCCATAGATACAAACATGTATTTCTGAGCAAGAATGACAGTAGAGTACCAGAATCGAATATGCTCTTCTCACATGGTAGCACACAGTCAGTGACAACTCTACCTGATATATATTATTATTGGTTTTACCCAGATATTTAAGAAATCTTTGAAACCTAAAATGTTACAGTTTTTTTGGTCACAGTAGTCTATTAGGAGAAGAAAACAAATACAGAAATTTGACTTACTGGCATGGAATAGTAGTGACTTAGTTAAGTATAACCAGGTTTCAGGAATGTATAGGTCTTGTTGATATTGAGAATTCTTTATTTCATCTTCCTATTTGGAGATAAGGTTATATAGAATATATGATACTTGAATTTGTGAATTCAGAAATAATTTTTGAGTGTCTTTGCGTATCCAAGCTAAATATTGGCCGTTGTAGCTCCTGGTACATTTTCAGAGTAAGATAATAGATAAATACTTATAATTTTCTAGGGTTTTTACTGTGGAATTGCTTTCAGAAAAACTGGGAGAGAATAATGAAAAGAGTTGTGGGAAGTAAAGGAAGAACTCTTTTAGATAGGGAGGCCTTGAGAGGCTCTTCAGAGAAGGTGGCATTTGAGCAGAGAGTTCTAAATGAAGTTAGAAAACAAGTCATGTGAAGATTTGGTGGAGAGTATTCAGACAGTAGGAATTAGACAAGGTCACTTATCATGTCAGTCTTTGTGGGCCACTGTTAGAGTTACATGGAACTCTGAGACAGACAGGAGATGGCTGTGGGTAGGGCAGTACTAGGAAGTATATTGTTTTCCAAGATGATTCTGTCAGCTTCACTGGTTGCAGGTATACTAGTCAAGAAGATATTATAGTACCTCATTAGGAAATGATGGACATTGGATGATAGTGGAAGCAGTGGCAGTGGTAGGAAGAGGTGATTGAATATATGTGTAGATGCAGAGAGAGAATTAATGGGACATGCTGAGCTGAAGGTAGGGTTTGTAAAAACTGATTCAAGGTTGTTTCCTGTGATTCAGTCTCTGTATCTGGTGAGTTGTGATGTCATTTAATAAGATGAAGAAATTTGTGGATAAAGGGGATTTTCACGCATCAAGAATTTAGTTTTAGCTATACGAGGCATCCAAGGCCTTCTCCACACCCAGATGGAGCTGTTGACCAGGCATGTAAACATTGGAATCTCAAATTCATGGGAGAAAACTGAATTATAGATGTAATCCTGAAAATCCCCAGAATGTAAATGGTACCTTTTACATTAAAATAGACTATGAGTCTATATAATATTGTCAAGACACTCAGTGTAGATAGTGGAATGAAAATACTGAGTTCTGGGATATTTCAAGTTTAGATGTTAGCAGAAGAAATGAACCTACCCAGTGGACCAATGAGTGGCAAGGGAGAAAGAAGGAACATAGGGATTGTGTTCTGGTCCCCAGCCCAAATAGAAGATGCTTCAAGATGGAAGGCATTATCACTGAGGAATGCTAAAAAGAATTTCAATAAGGTGAAAACTGACAAAACTGATCATTAGGTTTGGCAAGATGCAAGAGATTGTTAGTCTTGAGAAGAGTTTCGGTGGAGAAATTAAAAATTAAATTTATAGAAAAGAGCAGACATCCTCCCATTTCCCCAACCCCTTTGCCCCATGGAAGCCACCATTGTATTCTCTATTTTGATGAGTTCCATGTGTATAGATTCCACTTATAAATGTGATCATACAGTGTTTGTCTTTCTCTTTGATTATTTCTCTTAGTGTAATGCTTTTGAGTGCCCATCCACATTCTCTTAGATGGCAGGATTTCTGTCTTTTAGTGGCTGAATAATATCTCATTGTTGATATATACCACCTTTTCCTCATTCATGCTTCTGTCAGTGGACACTTCTTTGTTTCCATATCTTTGTGAATAATGTTACAGTGAACGTGGAGGTGAAGATATCTCATGGAGTTAGCGATTTCATATTGTTTATACCTTAAGTGTCCACAACGTTATATGCCTAGTATATCAGAGTAAAGCTGGGAGAAATGAGTTGTATTTAATAAGATTGAATGAGGTAATTTTGTACAATAATATTTATTTTAGCTAGCTAGCTTTGCTTTAATTCATACCATGTGTCACCTCCATCATTACCTAGATTTGCTCAGGTCTCACATCTTTGTCCCTTTCTCTATTTCAATAGCCATTTCTTAAGTCTTGACCTTAGTATTCCTGGCTTAGCAGTAGTTCTCTGTTAGCTGTATCGCTGCCAGTTCTCCAACTGCTTACAAAGAGGCTCTTCATCTCTTCACAGGCCGGCCTCGTTCCCGCCTCCTGAATATCTAGTGCTTGCACTCATCCGTATATGTCTTTTCTGTTGCATTGTTTTCCTTTCACAGATGATAATCTCTAGTTCACCAACTTAGATGTGTAACTGCTTTCAGGACTGCATGTGTTTCATGTCTTCCCAGAAGTCCTCACTTACTAGTTTAATCACAATGGAGATGTACACTTAACATCAAGCTTCTTGAATATATGTATATATTTTATCATCTAAGGCTTTAGAAATTTACCAATTCCTTGTTGATTTTATGTTAAACTGTATTAATTAGTCATTTAGGATATAAAATCTTCATTGTTTGCATGATATATTGAGTATGTAAAAATCTTGTTTATTCAAGGGAAGATAAAATAATTTCTTATCTGCTATCCCATGTACCATGCTTTACAGTGTTAGGACTATGGGGATAATTTATTAATTCATACATGTCCAATTTAATATTTAAAAGCCATTAAATAAATTAATATTGGCACTAAAATGTCCCAAATCTTTTATTTCTTGCACTCTAACATTCGTAGTTACCTTGAAACTTCTTAACCTAGCTTTCTTTTTCTTGTATGTTTCCTTTTCTTTTTCTTAATGTTTGTTTATTTTTGAGAGAGAGAGACAGAGCATGAGCAGGGGAGGGGCAGAGAGAGAAGGAGACGCAGAATCTGAAGCAGACTCCAGGCTCTGAGCTGTTAGCACAGAGCCCGATAAAGGGCCCAAACCCAGAGACTGGGAGATCTTGCTCTGAGCTGAAGTCAGATGCTCACCTGACTGAGCCACCCAGGCCCCCCGGATATTTCCTTTAAATTCAAATTTTGATATTCCCCTTTACTCGAAATCCAGAACTTACACACAGTACCATCATATATTCACATTCATATAGAATAAGTTTGGAAGTTTAATTCCCAACATCTCTCCTTAGTTTTGCTTCTAATTTTTATTTAAGTTTAATTTCAGTTACTTCTAAATTTCAGCTTAAGATCAGTCCTATGTTATAATGCATAAAGTTGATGCATTGTTAATTAGTTATTTCTTTATGGTGTATTATAGTCAAGCTTATAGCTGAACATTGCATATGTTGATATGTCTAAGTAATTACTTGGCTATGTGCTAAAATAAAGGAGTAATTAAAGTGGGATATGTTAATCAGTTAAAACTTACTAGACATATACAAAATGTAAACAAATTGCAGGTTGTATTGTATTTTTCATTGATACGAAATTCATGTAATATTAACCATTTAATTTTAGTTTATATTTTATTTTTATTTTTAAAAAATATATTGTTAACATAGTGTTTTGTTAGTTTCAGATGTACAATATAGTGATTCAGCAATTCTGTACGTTACTCATTAGTGTATTTTTAATCCCCTTCACCTGTCCCTCCCCACCCCCGTCTGTCTTCTGGCAGATACCTGTTTGTTCTCTATATTTTGGAGTCTGTTTCTTTTGTTGTTGTTGTTGGTCTCCTTTTTTCTTTGTTCATTTGTTTTGTTCCACATATGAGTGAAATCCTGTAGTATTTATCTTTCTCTGACTGCTTTCACTTAGCATTATGCCCTCTAGATCTATCCATGTTGTTGCAGATGGAAAGATCTTATTCTTTTTTTATGGCTAAGTCATATTCCATCGTATTCCATAGCAGTCTTCTATATCCATTCATCTATCAGTGGGCACTTGGGTTGCTTCCATATATTGGCCATTTTAAATAATGCTGCAGTAAACATAGGAATGCATGTCTTTTTGAATTAGTGCTTTTGTTTTCTTTGTGTAAATACTTAGTAGTACAATTGCTGGGTCCTCTGGTAATTCTATTTGTAATTTTTTAAGGAACCTCCATACTGTTTTCCACAGTGGCTGCCTCAGTTCGCATTCTCACCAATAGTGCCCAAGGTTCCCTTTTCTCCACTGCCTTGCTAACACTTATGATTTCTTGTGTTTTTGATTTTAGCTATTCTGACAGGTGTGAGGTGATACCTCATTATGGTTTTGTTGCATTTCCCTGATGATGAGGCTGAACATATTTGCCTGTTTCTGTTGGCCATCTGTATGCATTCCTTTGAAAAATGTCTGTTTATGTCATCTGCCCATTTTAATTGGATTATTTGTTTTTTATATTAAATTGTATAAGTTTTTAATGTATTCTGCATATTAACCCATTATCAGATATATCATTTGCAAATATCTTCTCCCATTCCACAGATTGCCTCTTCATTTTATTCATGATTTCCTTCACTATGCAAAGGCTATCAATTTTGATATAGTCCCAGTAGTTTAATTTTACTTTTTTTAACTTAAGTTTTTATTTAAATTCATTAGTTAACATATAGTGTTATATTAGTTTCAGGTGTACACTCTACTAATTCATCACTTCTATACCTCACCCTGTGCTCATATGACAAGTGTACTTACTAATCTCCATTACCTATTTAATATTTTATTGTTTTTAATTTTTTTTATTTTTCATTTTTTAAATTTATCCAAATGTTTATTTAAATTCCAGTTAGTTAACATAAAGTGTAATTTTAGCTTCATGTGCAGTAGTGATTCATCACTTATATACAGCATCCAGTGCTCATCACAAGTGCCCTTCTCAGTACCCATCACTTATTTAACCTATCCCCTGGCCAACTCCATTCCATTAACTCTCAGTTTGTTCTCTATAGTTAAGAGTCTGTTTCCTGGTTTATCTTTCTTTATCCCCCCTATGTTCATTTGTTTTGTTTATTAAATTCCACGTGAGTAAAATTACATGGTTTTTGTTTTCTCTGAGTTATCTTGTTTTGCGTAATACTTTCTAGCTCCATCCACATTTTTGCAAATGGCAGGATTTCATTATTTTTCATGGCTGAGCATAAATATAATATACCCCCTCTTCTTCATCAAGTCATCAGTCAATGGATATTTGGGCTCTTTCCACAATTTGGCTATTGTTGATAATGCTGCTATAAACATTGGGATACATTTATCCCTTAGAATCAGTACTTTTGTAACCTTTGGGTAAATACTTAACAGTGCAATTGCTGAATGGTAGCACTTCAGTTTGCATTCCCAACAAAAAGCGTAAGAAGGTTCCCCTTTCTCCACATTCTAGCCAACATCTGTTGTTGTCTGTGTTGTTAATTTTGGCCATTCTGATTGGTGTGAGGTGGTATCCCATTGTAGTTTTGATTTGTATTTCCCTGAATGATGAGTATTGTTGAACATCTTTTCATGTGTCTGTTAGCCATCTGGATGTCTTCTTTGGAAAAATATCTAGTCATGTGTTCTGCCAATTTTTAAATGGATTCTCTGGTTTTTGGGTGTTGAGCTTTTTTTTTTTTTTTTTTTTTTTTTTTTTTTTTTTTTTTTTTT